>NC_056004.1:54097905-54402684 GCF_018446385.1 Zingiber officinale | reverse complement strand
TCTTGAAGATAAATCCGTGAGATGTTTCTTTCGATGGGCACTCAATCCATCTGTCCAAATTTTTCCAATAAATTTAACACATCTCCCAATTGAGAATTTAACCATGTTTATTTAATGTGCTCTCCTTTATCTTTAGGTGTCGAAAATAAACTTGGTCTGGCGACTTGATCTGAGTTGATCCGAAAAAAAATTAAGTTCGGTTTGGAGATTTTTGAATTTGGGATGGAGGATTTTTGGATTGAAATTTTTCCTATCGGATTTGGATCGAATTCGGGTTGATTTGGATTGACCCAAATTTAGGGATTAATAGATTTTTTAGGGTTAAATTAAATTTTATTTGAAAAATTAAAATATTTTTATGTATATTAATATTAATGTTAGTATGTTAATAATAGATTATTAAAATAAAAATGAAGAATTATAAAAAAATAGTTAAAAAATTATTTTGAATAGGGTTATTCAGGTCAGGTTCGGATTGGTCAGGTTTGAATTCAAATTTCGAAATTTCATATTGAATTTAAATTTAGATCATATTCAGATTGAGATTTTTTTAAAAGAAAATTTAATCTTAATACGATCGGACACATCTGAATTGATACCTCTACCTATATCACTGTGCCAACTAGGCACTAATCGTACATTATTATTTGAACTGCCATTGGCTTACGGTTGTTCATCCAACAATGAAGTGCCTTTGCTGCCTTATGCGTCCTGCCAACATCAGCAATCACGTTTAAGATTCAAATTAAATCAAGCGTTGATCAATCAATTTCAATTGGTTGACTGTCCGATCCCAAACAAGTGACCATACATGACCTTATCATTTTATTCCAACTAGAAATAGTCTAGAGGACCGTGGGAGTAGTAGATTGGCTCGTAATGGGCAGCGCCCGCGGACAGTCAAACCACCCGCCGACTGCGCCAATCCTTCTCCACCCTCGTTTCCCTCTTCCATTAATACTCCACTTGCCCTCCGCCCCAACTCGCTCCCATGGTTCCTAAGGCCATTGTCCCCAACCCCGATAGTGGTGGAGGCAATTGCAAGGTGGCGGCACACTACTGCGGCGTCCGGAAGCGACCCTGGGGCCAGTATGCAGTCGAGATACGGGATCTTGCAAAGTGTAAGATCGTTGCGCTAGAGGGGGGATGAACAGTGCTCGTGACTTTCACATTCATTTTAAAACAATTGAAGAATAATTGAGAGAAAGCAAGAGAATTAAGAAAACAAGAGCAATGCTAACACGCCAAGAGTTACTTAGTTTGGAGCATGTGGTGACTCCTACTTCAAGGCTCGTATGTGAGATTGCTTTCGAAGGGCAATCACTAATCAATCGTAACGAGTACAAGTCTAATTTTAAATGATTACAAGTAATTAGAAAAAAAAAATACTGACGACTCAAAAATTTAAATCTTTAGCACAATGATCGTCAGGGCAGCTTTTGAGCATCGAGGAAGCATTTTCACAGTAGCACGACGAAATGAAAGTTACTTAGAATGATGTTTTTGAGGTGTTGGTCGAATGCTACTTTTATAAGCTATTCTGGGAACCTGGATCCCTTCTGGGCGCCTAGACTGTGACGTAGGCACATCCAATCAGCATGCTCCAACTTGGCGACGAGATAAAGTTTGTCTTTCCGGGCGTCCGGACCAGCTCCGAGCACCTAGACCGTGAAGGTGCCTACCCAAGCACCTTACCCAGGCGGAAGCTTCCTGGGCACTCGAACCACCAGGTTCCAGCATTTCAATTTCTTACAATACAAGGTTAGTCCAAGAAATAATATATAATGAAATATAAGTTTTAACAGTGTTTGGATTGTTCGGTCCTGATTTTGAGTTTCGCTGAAACTCTAGGTTAGAACGACGGCAACTGTTCCCTCTTCAGGGAACACATCCTCATTTACTCCTCTAAAGAGAGATTATGTTTTATCAAATTGGTCTTCCAGACCATCTGGACATTTGCTCAGCATCCGAGGCTTCAGGACTTTTCAGCTGGACGTCTAATCCCCGACCCGTCTAGTCTTCCGCTTGGTGTTCGCAACCCCCAGGACTTCCACCTAGAATCCTTGATCCTAGGATTTTGCCTGACACCCTCAACCTGCTAAGACTTTGTCCAGTCCCCCGGATTAGGGCTTCGTTGCCTAACCGTAGCTAGGACTTTCCAAAACCTAGGGTTACCACCCCCTAGGACTTAGGGTTATCTTCCCCTAGGGTTTTCCACTTGCCTAGAATCCACTAAGACTTTTTTCCTCAGAACACTTAGGACTTTTTGCAAGCTCAATCACACTTGTTAGACAACAAGACATCTTAACTTTTGAACCCTTTTCCATAATCAAAACACAGGTTTGATCGTCTGGTGCTCCCTGCACCAACAATCTCCCCCTTTTTTATTATAGTAACCTGGTTCAAAGTTAAGTAAAACATAACAACAATTAATGTAATATAAGGAATTTGAGCATAAGCATAAGTAAAACAATCTGACATATTTTAAAAAAATTCTCCCTTATGCTCCCCCTTAATAAAAAGTTATATGTTTAACTTAACCTTTCTCTCCCCCTTTGACATACATAAAAAAAAGTACTAAGTTAGAGAGAAAATTAATTTGTAAAGATAAAAAAAAAAACCTTACTTTTAATCTCGATTAAAATTTTAAATTTAAACTCCCCTTGAATTCATCAGTATAAAAAAAAATTTACTTAGCTTTGAAAAGGATTTAATTTTGATAAAAAAAAACTCAGTTAAGTACTTATCTTTAAAAACCTAGGTATGTACTTAGTTACAGATTTTAAAAAAACTTAGTTAAGTATTTATTTGAAAATATTCAAAACAAACTTAGCTAAAAAAAATATTTAAACTTGCTTTTTTAAAAATAGTTTAAACTTTCTTTTCAAAAATAGTTAAACCTTAAAAAATTAACTTTAAAATTATGAAAAAATACTTTAATTTAAAGAGATATTTAATTTTGAAAAATAGTACTTAATTAACAAAATACTTTAACATTGAGAATTTTTTTAAATATATAACTTAACTCCTTTCACTCTCCCTTGATTAATGTCTTAAAAAATGTTAAGTAAATTATCTAAGTTTAAGGTTCCTAGAGTCCAAGTATGTAAAGTAAAAAAGGATTTTTAAAAGATAACTTTAAAACATTCATCTATTTCCCTTAGAATAAATGTGTAACCTTTAGTTACTAACTATTTACCAAAAGATAGTAGTATTCACTCGGTTAGTCAAGTTAAACATTTAATCCAATTAGTTTTGACTAATAAGGATGACTCAACTTGATCAATTTGAATTGGTATTTATGGCCCAGACTTATGTTGATGTACAAACATAAGCATTCTGAAGTCCAGGCAGTACCCTATATATCTCATACCATTCTAAGTGTTTTTCATACACAAGCAAGGTATTCCTAGTGTTCTTGTGAGATGCTCTAGCTGAAACCTATGGGTACATGCTTTCTAGGAGGAAATGTTGGATCGATAAGTGCTGGAGGGGGGGGGTGAATAGCGCTCGTGGCTATTTCGTTCGATTCGTAAAACTCGAGTGATAAAAGCAGCGGAAATTAAAAAGACAATCACACACAAAGACACAAGGAGTTACTTGGTTAGGAGCCTGTGGCGACTCCTACTCCAAGGCCCGCGATCGTTGATCGCTTCTGGTGGGTAACAACTATAAGCTCGAAAAGTTATTACAAACTAATTATAATTTGAAATGTAAAGAAAGTAATATCGACAACAAGAATATCAAATATGGAGCTCCGGGTCGTCGGGATGTTGCTACAACACTTCGAGAACTTCTCGTTGGCAGCTTGTCGCAAAAGGATCGCTTAGAAGGTGTTGTGCTAGACTGCTGCTCGAGACCTCCTTTTATTCACTGCTGAAGGCGCCTTAAAGCCCATCCGAGGCACCTCCAACCCGCCGAGTCAGCCGCGTGGATCATCACTGATCCGGTCGCACCTCATCCACTTGAAGGCGCCTTCAAGCCACTCCAAGGCACCTCCAAGCTCTGGTCTAAGGCGCCTTCAGAATCATCCAAGGCGCTTGCAGCTCTGCTGCGCTGACTTCTTCTGGCTTGCACTCGAGGCGCCTCCAAGCTCCATGGAGGCACCTCGGACAGTGTTCATCTGAGGCCAACTGTGCTCTTTTGTCCTTGCACAATGTGTTAGTCCACAAAATACACATATACCCTGCAAGACAAGGTTAGTACACATAGATATGATAAGAAAGGTGTTTGACAGTCTCTGGACTGTCCGGGTCTGACTTCGGATTTCCAACCGGAAACCCTAGGTCGACCCGACGCCTACTGTTCCCTCTACGGGGAACGCGCCCTCACCTACTCCTCTCAGGAGTGTTACCTGGTGCCAGTACGATCCTCCAGATCGACTGAACTTTTGCTCAGTGCTCGATGCTTCCGGACTTTCTGCTGGACGCCCGCTCCCCGACCCGTCCAGTCTTCCACCTAGTTCGCGACACTAGGACTTTCCACCTAGGGTTACCACCCGCTAGGACTTTTTCCTGAAGCCCTCGACCCACCAAGACTTTTCGTATAGGGTTACCACCCCCTATAACCTAGGGTTACCACCCCCTAGGGTTTTCCACCTGCCTAACCGCAGCTAGGACTTTTGCCTAAGTACACTAAGGACTTTCCTGCAATTTTATTCAAACTGTTAGATCACAACATAACCTTATCTTTGAATCCTTTGCCATTATCAAAACATTGGTTCGATCGTCGGATGCTTCCCGCACCAACAATCTCCCCCTTTTTGATTATGGCAACTTAAATTCAAAGTTAAGTAAAACAGGCATAAGTAAACGGATGTATCAATTAATATAAGCAAGCTTTTTAAGTATGAAGTTTAAGTAAGAACGTAAGCAAGCTAAATAAGCTAAATTTATAAGGCTCCCCCTTAATAAGAACTCTCTTTTTCTTATCCTTAATTTGAATTTGTCCTACTCTCCCCCTTAATAAGAGCTCTCTTTTTCTTATCCTTAATTTGAATTTGAATTTGTCCTACTCTCCCCCTTTGCCATATATCAAAAAACTTTTGTAGGGAAAAGATAAGATGAAAGGTCCCTAAACCCTTAAACCAATAAATTACGTTTTCAACAAAAAGGTTATACTTTTAAAACAACATTGGCTAAGTAAAAAACTTTGAAGTAAACAAATTAATGAAGAAGAAAACTAGGTCTAGTAATTTAGCTAAAAAGATTTTTTTTTGAACCGAAAGATAGCTAAATTGAAATTACTTTAGTTTTGAACAACTCCTTTTACTTAGCCAAATTTTTTTAAAAAAATATAAAACAAACGATTTTCGAAAGGCAAGTTTTGAAAATAGTAAGCTTAAGTTTTGCAATGAAAAATAACTTAGCTAGTTTCGAAAGGCTTTGTTGAAAAATATTTCGTTAAATTTTTAAAGCCTTTTAAACGACATTAATTTCGAAAAGATTTTTAAATAATTTCTAAAAACTTCAAAAAAAATTAGGTAACCTTGAAACTTTTTGTAAAATGCTTGAATAGAACTTTTTAGAAAATGGTTAGCTAAGTTGAAAGGATTTTTTATTTAAATAATATTAAATAACTAAATCTTTTGATTTGACCTAGTTAATTTTGAAGACGGCTATAGAGGTCATAAAATATTTAAACGAATAAAGAATTTTAAATTAAAGGCAAAGGATGAGCAATTATTTAAGAACCTAATGTCCAAGCATGAGTTAAGTTAAATGGATTTCAAATTAACCAATTTCCTTTAGTGAGGTATCAGAGCCCTAAAGTGCAAGCATGAGTCAACTTGAAATTTTAATATCCTTAACCAACTGTCTAACCTTTAGCTACTGACTGAATACCTAGAAGGCAACAGTTTTCACTTGGTTAGTCAAGTTAAGTTCAAAATCCAGTTAGATTTGATTAGGGCTAGATAAATTAACTTGATTATGATAATGTTTCTTTTTAACGCCCAGACTCACTATGATGCACAGAAATAAGTATTGTAGAGTCCAGGCTATACCCTATGCATCTCACGTTGTTCTAAGTTTCTTTCAAACACAAGCAAGTTAATCGTAAGGTGTTTGTGAGATGCTCTGGCTGAAACTAGGGGAGCATGATATCTAAGGGGAAGATCCTAGGCTAAGTCCAAATTTTGAAAAACTAATAAGATTGGGATTTTGAAAACATTATTTTTCTTAGAAGTTAAAAAAAATACAAAAAGGCATTGAATAAGTTCTATTCTACTAAGCAAGAGTCTTATAGCAAGAACTAGTAAGCAGAAAGTTGTGTAAATGAACCTTGATCTGCAAAGGTTTAACTAGAATAGCAAAAGAAAGTGTTTGTCTCCAAAGTATAAGGTACAACTCATGAAAGGAGAGTATTAATAAGTAGGATCATCAGCTGGAATGTCGTCAGCTGGAGGTGGTGCAAGAGGCTGCTCGGGAGTGGGCTATCCCTGACGAAGAGAGGCAAAGACGGAAGCTACCTCTATGCGAAGCATGCGAAACTCATCCAGCATAAGCCATCGTGTCTGAGCAGAGTAAGCCTCGAGATGTGTGAGTCGGTCCTCGACTGATAAGGAGGTGGATCGTCGAGTCGAGGTCGAGGGCCCTGCCGAACTGGAGGGTTGCCCATGAAAGTCCTTGGCTGTGAACTCTAACACGTCCTCTCCCTCGGCTGGAGCGAAGAAGGCCTGAAACTCATCGTCCGCCTCGACCTCAATTAGAGCGGTAGCTGGCTGTGGCCGACCTTTCCAGGCTAGAATCACCTCAGCAGTAACCTCTATACGGGCTAACCGAAGACTATGCTGCCCTAACTCGTCATATGGTGTAAGCGGGATAAGTGTCCCTATTGTCGTGTCTATCCTAAAGGTCGAAAAGATCTGAGTTAAGATATGACAGTAGGGCTTGTGGACTACTCCTGATGTGACTATACTAGATGCATGTATAAAGTTTTAGAATATATGTAGTACAATGTCTATATCTAAACACTGACTCAGGGTGTACATGTAACGACCCACCTTCCTTACTACTCTCTAAGGTGACCGTTACTTAATTATTAACTCTACTTACTAGTGTTACTTATGCTAATATTAGCAATACTCAACTTTGTCACGCCCCCAGAGAAGTTCCTATCGAAAAATTTCGGCAGCATCTCCTCTGTACCGGTGACTATATGGAGCATACATACACAAAAGAAATAACATCACCACGCAGTTTAATAAAATCAGATCATGCAAGTAATGAATAGCGGAAACATAATGAAATACAACTTTTAACTCTAAAATTTTCTTATCAACCTAAATAAAGAATTAATCTAAACAAATTCTTAAACTAAGTCCCAAGGCTTCTATAGTCCAGGAATCACACATCCATCCACACCTCCTTGTCACCTTTCTTGACTATAGCTTTTCCTTTCCTTCATCTGCAGTAAGAGGAAATGCAAATTATAATAAAAATTACTTAGTAAGCGCTATCTAACTCACAAAACTCGAATATGCATGTGAATATACTGAAATCTAAAAGCTAAATGCTCAAAAGGAAAACTACTCATGCTCATCTACAAGCAAAAGAAACATACTGAAATGCTAAACATGTAAAACAAATCTATACAATCATGCTAGCATAAAGAATTAAACTTGCTGAATTTTAAACACTTTCTGAATCTTATTTCACTTGTTTAAAATCTTATACTTTATACTTTTATATTTATGTGAAACTTATTTTACTTGTTCAAAAGCTTATACTTTTAATACTTCAAAATAATAATCAACTTCTTCTTGAGCCCAGGCGTAGTACCATCTTATACGCGTTCCCTAATAGGTTGGGGTAGCGAGCCACCAATCCTAAAAGAGTAGACCTTGTTCTACCAGGGCCAAGACCTCGGAATTGGACACCTGGATTTGTTTAACGACAACCTCGGAAGTCGGGTACTAGCCTCTTCAAAGTAAAATATCTTAATTACTTCTTCTTTAAATGTCTTGACATTTTAATAAGCACCTTGTGTGCCAAAATTCCTAAAGTCTTGACTTTGGGATCTACTTAAGGCCTTGGCCTTTTTCTTTCTTTTCTTTATCTTGCTTATACTTGTTAATACCTCTATTAAAAAGATGTCTCATACAAAACTGCACTAAAATGCTTATTAACTGTAAAGCCCGAAAATTCTCAAACCTGTTTTAGAAATATAGTATGATTTTTCTGGAATTTTTAGATATTTTTCCGGAATTTTCCGAGTAGCGGAAGTAGCAAAAATAATTAGAACCGTAAAATAGCTTAGGCGGGAATCGAACCCGAGACCTATGGTTTACGAGTAAGTTTAGTAACCGGTGAACCCAGCAGGGCCGTGCTGAAAGAAAGAGGAATCAATTATATTTATATTAGAATTGGGCCTAGTTTCCCACTTAATATAAATAGAAGAACTTAAGTTGGGTTGGTTTATTTTAGAATTGGTTCGGCACCTCCTCACCTCACGCCACTTTTCCCTTCCAAAACCTCACTGCCGCCTCTCCCTCCTTCTCCTCTTCCTCACGCACGGCACACCAAGGCAAGGGTCCATAGGTTCATCTTCCGGTGACGACTCCAACACGAAAGAGGATCTTCTCCGCGAGAGGAACGCGAAGACGTGATCGGATCGTCGAGAGGATCATCTCCACCGGAACTCTAGCGAATAGAATCGTAAGAAATTATGATCAAGAGGTAAGAAACCCCTCACCTGCAGTATAATAGCTCCGTTTGGATTTTCTATGCATTAGATTAGTAATATGCAGATTTTGTGGACATGTAGGGTGTTTTAACCCTCCTCTCAGATTTAGGGATTTAGTTGAGCACCTTTAGATGGGCCGGACACGATTACCCTCTTCAGTTGGGGTGGTAGACGTTGTCGGGTGCCTAAAGGTGATCTCCCTAATAAAGAGGAGAGTTGGGGCACACTAAGTGTTCGACAAAATAACTAGATCAGTAAAAATGCAGCTTAGGCATTTTGATAGTACAGTTAAATGCATTAGAAGCGTTTAAAACAGTAAATCAGTTTGTTTTAGCTATATGGGACTACGGTCCAATGGGTGGGCTCCCACAGTCGCCTCTAGGTTTAGACAACCTAGCTCTAGGTTCAGATAACCTAGAATCAGTAAGTTACACAGTAATTAGCTACATTCAGTATTTTATTTTCAGTAGGCACTGTACAGGATCAGATATCCGTTGGGTTGGACTCCCACAGTCGTCCCTAGGTTCAGACAACCTAGTAAACCCTACTAGATTCGGAACTTGCAATCCCGGGTCTAGTTAGGGATGCGCGCACAGCAAGTACAGTTGCCGGGCCCAAAATAGTATGATTATGTATTTTCACTTATTACGAATTAGTTTTCAAAACTCAAAATTGGTCTTGTTAGTTGAGTTTGAATTCAGTATCAGTTTAGCTCCAGTTAGCTTTTATATGCTTAGTTCAATTATCTCCATTGATTTCAGGTACAGCTTTAGATATGCCATGATTGTATGCTTATATGCCATGCCATGCTTAGTTTATTCAGTACATTCAGCATATGTTTTAAACAGCATGATTTCAAAGCATATTTGCATCGTCGCATGTTTTTGTGAGGTAGATGGTTTCTTACTAAGCTTTTTGGCTTACAGATACTATTTTCCTTATACTGCAGATACAGGTAAAAGGAAAATGGACTAGCAGAGGAAGCTGGAGGGCAATGCAAAGATGGTGGGTGTGTATGGAACTGGAATCAAAGGTCCTTGGGGGACGTAGCAAATTGAGCATTAGACACTTTAGCATTTACTTTAGCATTTTATTTATTGGTTTTGGTTTACATGTTCTAGGCACTTTTAGTTGTGTGTGTTGCCATGAATTCCTAAACTATGCCTTATGTTAAGTTAGATTACTAGTTTACGTCGTTAGAATGTTATTACATGTTGTTAGAATAGTTATGATGCATTAGTTAGATGTTATGTGGGGTTTTGGCACGCCAAAGTGCTGAAATCAGAGTTTCCCGGGTCTGAAATCAGACTCTGATCGGTCTCCCGACCGATCAGAGCCTGGCTGTGTCACTGGATCGGTCAGCCGACCGATCCAGCCAGATACAGTATGCTACTGTATCCTCCTGGATCGGTCAGCCGACCGATCCAGCGCGATACAGTGGCGAGTCCCCGATTTCCAGGTGCCTGGATCGGTCAGCCGACCGATCCATACATACCTGGATCGGTCGGTAGACCGATCCAGCTGGGGACAGAAGCGATGTAGCTTCGGGATCGGACAACCGACCGATCCAGGGTCTTGTGACGTACCAGTATCAGCAGATCGGTCTGTGGATCGATCCGGAGGGTGTTACCAGTTGTAAATACCTCCCCTAGCATGTGTACAACTCCAAGGTACACCCGGAATGTTAGTGTCAGAGTTAACATTAATCAGATAATTAGTAAAATTTTAATTAGCCCAGCTTTCCGCACAGTATAGTGTAGAACGAGGGTAGCGATTCGCCCTACAGCCTAGTAGTAGAAGGCGGGTCGTTACAGAGTGGTATCAGAGCAGTGTTCCATACTTCCTACACACACATCAGCATTGTACCTGCAGCTTCCAAGTAAGAACACCTCTACTTTATTTATGCTTCTTGTTTATTATTACAGTTCATGTTTATATACCTACTGCTTGTTAGTATGTGATAGTTTAAACATGATATCAGTAGTTAGATAACTGTGATAGTGTTAGTTATACCTATGTTCTCTATGTCTTTAGAAATGGCACGAGGACGCCCAGCTAGAAGGGCACTAGCTACTGAGCCCCAGCAAGAGGCAGGCAGTTCAGTGCCTCCTCCAGACCTTACAGCACTAGTGGCTCAGTTACAGCAGCAGCTCGCTGAACAGCAACAGGAGATAGCCACCTTAAAGGCTAATCAGCAGAACACCCCCACAGTCACCCCGGAACCGAATTTGACGACTCCGGTAGTCTTAGAGGTTCCACCAGCTCAGCCTACAGCACCAGCACCAGCACCAGTAGCCCCAGCAGCTGAGCCAAGAAAGGAAGCCTATCTGATCCAGTGGCAGCGAGTCAAGCCAGAGAACTTCTCAGGCGCTAGTGAACCATGGGATGCACAAGCATGGTTCAAAACACTGGAGAGCACGATGGAGCTTCTGGACTGGCCGGAACACGAGAAGGTGAAGTGTGCCTCCTTCTGCCTGACAGGAGACGCACGCATGTGGTGGGAAAGAATCAGAACGAAGCGCCCAGTGAGCCAGATGACATGGGCTGACTTTGAGAAGGAATTCTTTGAGGAGTTCTTTCATATGCGGGTTACAAACCGCCACTATGACGAGTTCACTGAGTTTCATCTGGGCAACCTCTCAATTGAGGAAGCCGTGAAGAAATTCAACAGGTTGGCTCGTCTATGCCCAGAGCTAGTCAGCACGGAAAAGGAACGGATCAGGTTGATGCTCAAGATGCCGAGGCCGGAGATAGCGAGAACGTGGCCGGTGGCATACATAGGCCACAAACCACGGAGGAGTTAGTGAGCGGTGCCTTGACCACAGAGCATTACCGAACAACATGCAGAAGCAAGCCTCCTCAGAGTCCAAGGGCCAAGGAAACTCTCACACTCAAAAACAGCAAGGCCACAGCTCTAACTGGAAAGGGAACTCCAACAGCAAGCGCAAATCAGGGAGTGACTCAAAAGGAGGACCATCTAGCAAGCGACCCAGTTATCCAAAGTGTGCCACTTGTGGGAAATTCCACCCAGGGGTCTGTCGCAAGGGCACACGAGGATGCTTTGAATGTGGACAAGAAGGGCACATGGCCAAGCAGTGCCCGAACAAGACCGGTCTTCCTCAGCCACAGCAGATCCAGTATGCAGGCCAGCCAGCTCAGTTACATCAGATGCAGGCCACTCTAGAAGGTCCACTTATCAGCCAGGGCTGATTAGAAGCCCCTCCAGCTATGGCGAACGCGAGGATCTACTCACTCACCAGAGAGGACGTAGCAAATGCCTCGACAGTCGTCACAGGTCAGATTAGCATTTTTCAGTATAGTGCTACTGTTCTATTTGATACTGGGGCAACCCATTCATATATAGCCAGGGTGTTCTCCGAGAAATTAGAAATACCCCCAGAGGTACTCAGTGGTCAGTTTCTGACGGCACTACCTTCAGGAGAGGTCATGGCATCCACGCACTGGCTCAGAGCAGTGCCAGTCATTATAGCAGACAGGGAACTCTTCTGTGATCTGATCCTGCTGGAAATGACTGACTACGACGTCATCCTTGGAATGGACTTCCTGATCAGATACGGTGCTTCCATAGAGTGCCGTAAACAGAAAGTCGTATTCCAACCCGAAGCAGAAGCACAGTTCGAGTACATCGGAGAACCAAAGAGAAAAGCCAGAAAATTTCTCTCAGCTATGAAGGCACAGAAGTTGATGGATTCGGGATGTACGGGGTACCTAGCACATGTAGTCAATACCAGCCATGACGAGGACCAACAGCTAGCAGAGGTCCGAGTTGTATGTGACTACCCAGCAGTCTTCCCTGAAGAGTTACCAGGCCTAGCACCAGACAGAGATTGAATTTGAGATAGAGCTCTTCCCGGCACCAATCCTATTTCCAAAGCGCCCACCGCATGGCTCCAGCAGAATCAAGGAACTTCGAGCAACTTCAGGAGCTACTTGACAAGGGCTTCATACGCCCTAGTCACTCACCATGGGGGCGCCTGTATTCGTGAAGAAGGAGGATGGAAGCATGCGGCTATGTATAGACTACAGAGCACTGAATCATGTCACGATCAAGAACGGTATCCTCTTCCCGAATAGATGACACTGCTCGACCGCTTAAAGGGAGCAGCAGTGTTCTCAAAATTGACCTCGGATCGAGGATATCACCAAGTCGAGTCAAGGAGGGTGATATCAAGACAAGATTCGGACCGGATCACGGACATTACGAGTTCGTAGTCATGCCTTTTGGCGTGACAAATGCTCCTACATTCATGGATCTCATGAACAGGGTATTCAGGGAGTATTTAGATAAGTTTGTTATTGTGTTTATCGATGACATTCTTATCTACTCAGGAACTCAGGAAGAACACTCAGAGCACCTGAAACTAGTATTGCAGACCCTTCAGCAGAACCAGCTATACGCCAAGTTCACGAAATGTGAGTTTTGGCTAAATCAGGTGTCCTTCCTGGGTCACGTCATCTCAAAGGATGGTATTATGGTAGATCCCAGCAAGATAGAAGCAGTAAGTAACTGGAGGAGACCTAAGAACGCCAGCGAGATCAGGAGCTTTCTGGGATTAGCAGGATATTACAGAAAGTTTGTAGAGGACTTCTCCAGGATAGCCTCCCATTGCTCTCACCGGGAAGAACAAGAAATTTCGGTGGACAGAGGACTGGCTTCAGCAAACTCAAGAGGAGATTGACTAGTCTAACACTATCAGAAAATACAGACAGCTTCGATATATATAGTGACGCCTCTAAATTGGGATTAGGAGCAGTATTGATGCAAGATGGCAAGGTAATCGCCTATGCCTCCAGACAACTCAAGGATTATGAGAAGAACTACCCTACTCATGATCTTGAGCTTGCAGCAGTAGTGTTCGCTCTCAAAATTTGGAGACATTACTTGTATGGAGCTCAGTGCAGAGTGTATACAGATCATCAGAGTCTGAAGTACTTCTTCACTCAGAAGGATCTGAATATGCGACAGCGCAGGTGGCTAGAGCTAGTCAAAGATTATGACATAGACATCCTCTACCACCCAGGGAAAGCCAATAAGGTAGCAGATGCACTTAGCAGAAAATCCAGCGCTACCTTATTATCTCTAGCAGCCATGTCACCACCCCTACAGAAGGAGATCGTGGATTTTGGTCTCGAACTCATCGTCGGACAGCTCTCTACTATGACCTTAGAGTCTACCTTGCTTGGTGATATTCAGTCAGCTCAGGATCAGGACCCTGAAATTCAGAAAATCAAGCAAGGGCTAGCAGAATCAGAAAGTGGAGAATTCAGAGTGTCCGACAGCGGGGTGTTGTATTTTGGTGATAGACTCTGTGTTCCAGATCAGGAGGAGCTACGGAGACAGATTTTAGATGAGGCTCACAGGACTCCCTATGCGATGCATCCAGGCTCCACCAAAATGTATCAAGACCTGAAGAAACGTTTTTGGTGGCCCGGGATGAAGCGAGACATCGCCAGATATGTTAGCATCTGCCTCACCTGTCAGAGGGTCAAGGCAGAACATCAGCGACCAGGAGGAGTTCTGCAGCCTATACAGATTCCAGAATGGAAGTGGGAGGATATCTCGATGGACTTCATAGTGGGGCTACCCAGAACCACGAATGGTTTTGATGCCATCTGGGTAATAGTCGACAGGTTGACTAAATCAGCCCACTTTTTAGCTATCAAGATATCCTACTCCATGGAGAAGCTAGCTCAGTTGTATCTCCAGGAGATCGTCAGACTACATGGAGTCCCCCGAACCATCATTTCGGACAGGGACAGCAGATTCACATCACACTTCTGGGAGTGTGTACAGTCAGCATTGGGCACCAATTTGAAATTCAGCACAGCCTTCCATCCTCAGACAGATGGTCAGACGGAGCGAGTAAATCAGGTACTCGAAGATATGCTCCGAGCGTGTGCCCTAGACTTCAAGGGAAGTTGGTACAAATATCTGAGTTTAGCAGAATTTGCATACAACAACAGTTATCAGGCCACTATCGGCATGACACCTTATGAGGCACTCTATGGGCGGAGGTGCAGATCACCAATCTGTTGGTATGAGAGTGGTGAACAGAAGGAACTAGAGCTTCAGACAGATCTAGTGGTAGATACCACAGTAGCCATACAGCAGATTCGCCAGAGGATAGAGACAGCACAGAGCCGCCAGAAAAGCTATGCTGATACACGACGCAGACCCCTAGAGTTTTCAGTTGGGGATACAGTTTTTCTCAGAGTAGCTCTCATGAAGGGAGTCATGCGTTTTGGGAAGAAGGGCAAGCTAGCTCCCAGATATGTGGGACCATACCTTATCACGAAGAGAGTGGGCAAGGTAGCATATGAGCTAGAGCTACCTCAGGAGATGTCAGCCGTCCACAACGTATTTCATGTCTCCATGCTGAAGAAGCATATTCCAGACGCCACCCAGGTGATTGAGCCCCAGTTGGTACAGGTCCGTGATGATCTCAGCTACGACAGTCGGCCTATTCAGATATTAGACCGAGCAGTAAAGAAATTACGGAACAAGGAAGTACCATTAGTCAAAGTCAGCTGGCAAAATCACACAGCAGCAGAGGCGACTTAGGAGACAGAGGCCAGCATGAGACAGAAGTACCCAGAATTGTTTTAAGTTCGGGGACAAACTTTTTATAAGGTATGGGGGATTGTAAAGCCCGAAAATTCTCAAAACTGTTTTATAAATATAGTATGATTTTTCTGGAATTTTTAGATATTTTTTCGGAATTTTCTGAGTAGCGGAAGTAGCAAAAATAATTAGAACAGTAAAATAGCTTAGGCGGGAATCGAACCCGAGACCTATGGTTTACGGGTAAGTTTAGTAACCGGTGAACCCAGCAGGGCCGTGCTGAAAGAAAGAGGAATCAATTATATTTATATTAGAATTGAGCTTAGTTACCCACTTAATATAAATAGAAGAACTTAAGTTGGGTTGGTTTATTTTAGAATTGGTTCGGCACCTCCTCACCTCACGCCACTTTTCCCTTCCAAAACCTCACCGCCGCCTCTCCCTCCTTCTCCTCTTCCTCACGCACGGCACACCAAGGCAAGGGTCCATAGGTTCATCTTCCGGCGACGACTCCAACACGAAAGAGGTTCTTCTCCGCTAGAGGAACGCGAAGACGTGATCGGATCGTCGAGAGGATCATCTCCACCGGAACTCTAGTGAATAGAATCGTAAGAAATTACGATCAAGAGGTAAGAAACCCCTCACCTGCAGTATAATAGCTCCGTTTGGATTTTCTATGCATTAGATTAGTAATATGCAGATTTTGTGGACATGTAGGGTGTTTTAACCCTCCTCTCAGATTTAGGGATTTAGTTGAGCACCTTTAGATGGGCCGGACACGATTACCCTCTTCAGTTGGGGTGGTAGACGTTGTCGGGTGCCTAAAGGTGATCTCCCTAATAAAGAGGAGAGTTGGGGCACACTAAGTGTTCGACAAAATAACTAGATCAGTAAAAATGCAGCTTAGGCATTTTGATAGTACAGTTAAATGCATTAGAAGCGTTTAAAATAGTAAATCAGTTTGTTTTAGCTATATGGGACTACGGTCCAACGGGTGGGCTCCCACAGTCGCCTCTAGGTTTAGACAACCTAGCTCTAGGTTCAGATAACCTAGAATCAGTAAGTTACACAGTAATTAGCTACATTCAGTATTTTATTTTCAGTAGGCACTGTACATGATCAGATATCCGTTGGGTTGGACTCCCACAGTCGTCCCTAGGTTCAGACAACCTAGTAAACCCTACTAGATTCAGAACTTGCAATCCTGGGTCTAGTTAGGGATGCGCGCACAGCAAGTACAGTTGCCGGGCCCAAAATAGTATGATTATGTATTTTCACTTATTACGAATTAGTTTTCAAAACTCAAAATTGGTCTTGTTAGTTGAGTTTGAATTCAGTATCAGTTTAGCTCCAGTTAGCTTTTATATGTTTAGTTCAATTATCTCCATTGATTTCAAGTACAGCTTTAGATATGCCATGATTGTATGCTTATATGCCATGCCATGCTTAGTTTATTCAGTACATTCAGCATATGTTTTAAACAGCATGATTTCAAAGCATATTTGCATCGTCGCATGTTTTTGTGAGGTAGATGGTTTCTTACTAAGCTTTTTGGCTTACAGATACTATTTTCCTTATACTGCAGATATAGGTAAAAGGAAAATGGACTAGGAGAGGAAGCTGGAGGGCAATGCAAAGATGGTGGGTGTGTATGGAACTGGAATCAAATGTCCTTGGGGGACGTAGCAAATTGAGCATTAGACTCTTTAGCATTTACTTTAGCATTTTATTTATTGGTTTTGGTTTACATGTTCTAGGCACTTTTAGTTGTGTGTGTTGTCATGAATTCCTAAACTATGCCTTATGTTAAGTTAGATTACTAGTTTACGTCGTTAGAATGTTATTACATGTTGTTAGAATAGTTATGATGCATTAGTTAGATGTTATGTGGGGTTTTGTACGCCAAAGTCTTTGAAATCGAGTTTCCGGTGCGAAATCGGACTACGATCGGTCTCCGACCGATCGTGGCTGTCCTTTGGATCGGTCAGCCGACCGATCCAGCCAGATACAATATGCTACTGTATCCTCCTGGATCGGTCAGCCGACCGATCCAGCGCGATACAGTGGTGAGTCCCCGATTTCCAGGTGCCTGGATCGGTCAGCCGACCGATCCATACATACCTAGATCGGTCGTGCCGACCGATCAGGCCACACCTAGATCGGTCGGTAGACCGATCCAGCTGGGGACAGAAGCGATGTAGCTTCGGGATCGGACAACCGACCGATCCAGGGTCTTGTGACGTACCAGTATCAGCAGATCGGTCTGTGGACCGTTCCGGAGGTTGTTACCTGTTGTAAATACCTCCCCTAGCATGTGTACAACTCCAAGGTACACCCGGAATATTAGTGTCAGAGTTAACATTAATCAGATAATTAGTAAAATTTTAATTACCCCAGCTTTCCGCACAGTATAGTGTAGAACGAGGGTAGCGATTCGCCCTACAGCCTAGTAGTAGAAGGCGGGTCGTTACATTAACTCTACACTAAAATGCTTAACAGAATTGCATGAAAATACTTAATAAAACTGTACTGAAATGCTTATTGAAACTACACTAAAACTAAATCTGCATACAAGCTTAATCAAATCTGCCTACAAACTTAATCAAAATTCTGCACTATAAACTTAATCAAAATTCTGCACTATAAGCTTAATCAAAATTCTGCACTATAAGCTTAATCAAAATTCTGTACTATAAGCTTAATTAAAATTCTGCACTATAAGCTTAATCAAATCTGCACTATAAGCTTAATCAAATCTGCCTACAAACTTATCAAAATCTGCTCTAAGATTGGAGTTCTGCATATAATACTTTTCAAAATCTGCAAGCAATACTTATAAAAATCTGCATACCATACAAGCTTAAACTAAATCTAAAACTTGTTGGAATTAAAACCTATACTGCATGCTTCGAATTAAGAGAACTAAACTAGCTGACTCTAAACATATGTGAAGTTTGCTAGAATAAACGGTAGCAAGGAAACATATCTAAATCTCATGTTAGAATAAAGAACCTCAAATCTGTATACTTGAATGAAAGTAGCATATCTAAACCTTATGCTCAGATTTAACATAAGCAAATTCTGGAATTGAAACTGCACTACTCAAACAATGGCTCAAAACTACAATCTGAACACTTCCAGATATCCATGCTATCTCAAACCAACACAACCCATTTAAGCTTACTGGAAAACTAAAACAATACCTATACAAAACTTATTCACAGCTAAGCTTTTATAAGGTAATCAAAATCTTTTAACCATGCTTCAACAGAATTGCAAAGGAAACCAAAAGACAAACCACAGCATGATATTGGAAATCAGAAGCAAATCACGCATGCTATTCTTAACCTCTTCCAAATCATAATTCTGTACATAAAGCACCCATCTTTAACCAAATCTTCAACCAAGCAAAGCCTAAGGAAAAGTTACTGCTGCTATCAAAGGTTAATTCGTGATATACTAAAACGTGCACTCAATAGATCTACACATGCTGAATTGTTTCCAACCGAGCAAAGCATAGGAACATGTTACTGCTGCTATCTCAAATTGATACGTGATACACTAGAACAAGAACTAAGTAAACAAGAATCTGCACATTCTAAATCATTTCCAACAAAACAAAGCATAAGGAAAGGATGCTTCTATCAAACTAGAACTCGCTGGAAAACTACATCTGTTCGGTATATTCCGAAAGCCAAAGAACCATATCCCTAGCAATCTACAATTCTAAACAGCATGTTTCGAAAGCAAACAGGAAACCAAAATCCCTAGAAATCCGAAATCCTCAATAGCATGTTCTTACCATGCGTTCTTGAACTAAAAGAAAACCTAAATCAAAGCTCAAACTACTCTTACCGCAGGTGAGTAGCAACTTACCATGCGTTCTTGGACTTACTACCGAAGGAGAAAAGGGCTTCTAGGGTTCGGATAACTCGAGTTTTCCGGCCTCTTCTTGCGCCTACAGCTTCTCCTCGGCGAGAGGATCTTGGGAAGGCGAAGAGCTCTCGAATTGGACTCCTGATCGATCGCCGGAGACAAGACCTAGCCGCTGCTTTGTTTTCTGCCCGAGCTCTGCCGTCGCGAGCGAGAGAAGAAGGAGAGGGGTTTTTGGTCACAGAGGAATCAACATCAACTTATCCCTTTTATAATCTCCAATATTCTGTTAACCTCTTAAATAAATTTTGCTATCTTTTCTAAACAGAACCACCCGCTTGGGCACTTGGTCAGCCGGATTTGCTTAAGGTTCGGGTCGGGTCAAAGTCGCGGGTTCGAATCTCAGCCAAACCCTTTTTATACCTATTTATTTTCTGTTTATTAACTATTACTTAAATTAATATCGCTCCTTCTTTGATCAGCAACGCTTGCTTGGGCACTTGGTCAGCCAAGACAACTTAAGGCTTTGCTTAACCGGAGGTGTCCGGTTCGATCCTCGGTTGAACCTCTTTATTTTTTTCAACTTCTTTCTTTTGGTAAAAATACCAAATGACCTCCAAAAATTACATAAAAATACTCTTAAAATTTCTAAAAATCCCTAGAATATTTCTATAGCATTTCTAAGTATTAATAAGGACTTTTAGAACTTAAAACAAGGAAATTTTGGGTCATTACAGTACAGAAAGAATGAGTGATGACGTCCCGAGATATGATCGGCAAGATGCATGTTGTCAGGACTCTATACATAACGCAGTCTTGAACCCTTAGAAGAGTTAACCTGAACTCAGTCAGGCCAAATGGTCTCTCCTCCCCGAAAAAGTACATATAGATGGTGTCTAATGTGATATGGGAATAGAGATCACCAAATGGTAGATCTCTACTAGGGTAGCATAGGAATGTACATGTAGACTCCCTAAGCTCTAAACTAGTACGAATCAGGGAGGGAGTAAACTGGAAGTTTGTTCCACCAACTCTGGTGGAATATGTACTATCATCAACCTTCTCGAGGATGTGATAGAACTGTGCACACAAATCCTGGTTTATTGTATTGTTGCAATAAACCAATTTCCCTAACTGATAGTGTTCTATCATCTGGATTGCGGGGTGACAGAACTGGGTAAAAAATGACTTACCAATGTACCTAGGTTTAATAGATTCAAATGTAATTTAGTAAAGTCTACCCTATGCCGCTCTGAGGGGAATCTAGGATCCGTAGATGGGGTCCTAGCCGGTGTAGGATTAACATGTCGGCGTTTTCTGATTTATGCAATATATAACTAGGAAAAAGAGCACAAAAATAACATATAAGGACAATAGGATGGTTTAAGATATACCTAGGAGGCATTATAGGATATTTGAAGGAGTTTAAAAGGGGAAAATCCGCGTGAAGCCACCTTGGATCGAAGAGTTTTGGCGAAAAACAACGAATAGAAAGTTCTCTGTTCATTGAATATTTCGGCATTGAAGGTGCCTTCAAGCCCTTTTAGGGCGCCTTTAATACCATGTGTAGGGCGCCATTAACTTGGTCCGAGGCGCCTTTGAGGTTTTCGGCGGGAATTTTCCCGCTGAGTATCGAGGGCGCCTCTGTTACTACAGAGGCGCCTCAGATGGTATATTTGGGTTTTCTTTTTTTTTTTTAAATTTGAAGGATGATTTTTTTAAAAAATAATTTTTTGACAATAATTCAGTTAATTTAATTTGGAAAAATTTCAGGTTACTAAATTTTGAAAGAGTTAATTAATTAGAAAAATATTAAGTTAATTAGATTTGAAAAATGTTAAGTTAATTAAATTTGAGAAATATTAAGTTAATTAATTATAAAAATATTAAGTTAATTAAATTTGAAAAATGTTAAGTTAATTAAATTTGAGAAATATTAAGTTAATTAATTTTTAAAAATGTTAAGTTAATTAAATTTAAAAAAAAAAATCCTGTTAATTAAATTTGAAGAAGATTTTAAGTTAATTAAGTTTGAACAATTTTAAGTTAATTTTTTTAAAATCATGTTAAGTTAATTAAATTTGAAAAATGTTAAGTTAATTAAATTAAAAAAAATCCTGTTAATTAAATTTGAAGAAGATTTTAAGTTAATTAAGTTTGAATAATTTTAAGTTAATTAAATTTTTTTTAAAACCATGTTAAGTTAATTAAATTTGAAACATGTTAAGTTAATTAAATTTTTTTAAAAAAAATCTGTTAATTAAATTTGAAGAAGATTTTAAGTTTGAACAAAAAAAACTTTAAGTTAATCTAATTTAATTTAATTTAAATTTAACTCAACTTAACTTAATTTAATTTTAATTGTAATTTTAATTTTAATTTTAATTGTAACTGTAATTTTAATTTTAATTGTAATTTTAATTTTATTTTTATTTTTAATTTTAATTTTAATTTTAATTTTAATTTTAATTGTAATTGTAATTTAAATTTAAATTGTAATTGTAATTGTAATTTTAATTTTAATTTTAATTTTAATTTAATTTAATTTAATTTAATTTAATTTTAATTGCAATTTAATTTTATTTTTATTTTAACTTTAATTTTAATTTTAATTGTAATTTTAATTATAATTATAATTTTAATTGTAATTTTAATTTTAATTGTAATTTAAGTTTTAGTTTTGTCTTTAGTCATCTCACCCGATATAGACTTTCCAATCAGGGGATCGTATAATTTTTGTGAGATGAATTTGGTTCAGTTATAGGGTTAGGTTTAACTTTGTGTTAGATTTAGGTTTAGCTTTAGGCTCAGCAAATAGACATTTTTTTGATAAACCTCTGGCTATGGTGAGTCACTTGGACATCATTAAAGTAATCATACCTTCGAAGTTTTCCAAATAGTCCCATCCACTGAACTTAGTACAAAACCTTGGTCTAACTAGTTAGGATCCATAAAGGATAGCTTCGGTCAGTTCCACTTAGCCAAATGCACCAGGTTGAAGCCATATCTTCCTAGACATGCATAGACTAAGCTTCCCTAACGTACTTGTTGGGACCGAAAAGTAGCTAGAGGGGGGGTGAATAGCTCGTCGCGTGCTAGGTGCTCGTCATTGCTTGTTTCTTCAAGGATATGCAGCGGAAATACAAGAAACAAAAACACACAATGCTAACAAGGATGGTTTACTTGGTATCCACCTCACAAGAGGTGACTAGTCCAAGGATCCACACCTACTCATGCACCCTCCACTAATAAACACTCCTTTATGGTAACTACCAAAGGTGGAGAAGCCCTACAATCTCTCAATACAAGAAGAGAGCAAAGGGAACAATAAATACAACAAATCTTACAGGTTTTACAGCTGAAAACCCTAACCCTAGCTTTTCCTTCTTCTTGTGTTCTCGCCTCTTGACTTGGATGTCTTTCCAAGATCCTTCAAGAACTGGCGATCTGAACCTCAAGAGATGCTGTGGAGTCGCTGGTGAAGATCGGGAATAAATAGTAGAAGTTGTGCAGAAGAAAACGCACGCCAACGGCCTTTATCTGCGCTAACGGTCGGATCCCGATCGATTGGATTGCTCCCAATCGATCGGGGTGGCTTTGGATTGATCCACGGATCGATCCAGAGTGCCTCTGTGCTCTAGAAATTCGCCTGGATCGATTGGTTGATCTATCCAAGGCTTATCGCGACATACAACACCTTCCCAATCGATCCACTGATCGATTGGGACCTCTGGATTGATCCACTGATCGATCCAGAAGGCTACTATGTGCTCGCGACTGCCTCCCAATCGATCCACTGATCGATTGGGACGAAGGCTTGTCACAGGGACACACCAATCGATCGGCCGATCGATTGGGATCCAGCCAATCGATCGGCTGATCGATCCGGTTACTGGTTTTTAACCAAAACCAAGTCCCAAACCTCCTAAACCAACATCTGGTCAACCTTGACCTGTTGATTCATCATGCCTAGCATCCGGTCACCCTTGACCTGCTAGGACTCCCTCACCAAGTGTTCGATCAACCTCTTAGACCCACTTGGACTTTTCTTCATCATGCCAAGTATCCGGTCACTCCTTTGACCTACTTGGACTTTCACCAGATGTCTGGTCAACCTTGACCCATCTAGATTTCTCCGTACCAAGTATCCAGTCAATCCTTTGACCTAGTTGGACTTTTCACCAGATGTCTGGTCAACCTTGACCCATATGGATTTCTCCCGTGCTTGGCTTCACTCACCAGAAATTTCACCTAGCTTCACTCATTAGGATTCTACTTTGCCTGGCTTCACTCACCAGGACTTCCATTCTGCCTAGCTTCATTCACTAGCACTTTCACCTAGCTTCACTCACTAGGTTTTTCAGCTTCAGCCTAACATCCCAGTTAGGACTTCCCAGTCAAGTATCCGGTCAACCTTGACCTACTTGACTCTTCTTCAATCAACCTGATCAGACCCTGATCAGAGGGGAATTGCACCATACAATCTCCCCAAATGAACAACTGCACCTGCACTTGTTCATATCATCAAAGTCTCGTATTGTCAAACATTGAAACCCAAACCAAGACTCAAACTTGGTCAACCAGGTCAACCTTGACCTGAGGGATGTTGCACCAATAGTACTATCATCCAATGCTTCACTAGTACCGTGGGTCAAGTTAAACTTAGCCCTTTTTATTCTAGCCCTAATTACCCTGTCAGGTAGGTTGCGTTTGGTTACCCTTTCGGGTAGATTCCTTTTGGAGGTGCCAGCTATTCTGGAGCCTCCATTATTGATTTTCCTTTTAACTTGTTTTTAAAGTTTTAATTTTGAATTATATTCCTTTAAATTTATTTGTTAAGATAATTTTTATTTATTTATTTATTAAGATTCTTTTAATTTATTTGTTAAGATAATTTTTATTTATTTATTTGTTAAGATAATTTCTTATTTATTTATTAATTAAAATAATTTTTCTTTTTGCTCCCCCTGGATCATAGCCTCGATAAGGTTTATCAAGGTAATGTACTTGATCCTTGGGGACCCAATACTTACCAAGTCCAACTTGATTGACCAAGTTGGACTTGGGTACCCATGCTTGGACTAGTTTACTATTTGGTCAATTGACTAAGGATACATAGGATCTATATTTCTGCTTGGTTTTGAAACCTAGTCCAGTTCTATTGTAAATGGCTCTTTGTGTCCCAAGAATTAGGTCAAGGTTCTCGGACCCCAAAGAAAACCGTTCTAAGGTCTTCTCCAAATCCTTGACCTGAGTTTTCATACTAGAATTTTCTTTCTCAAGCTTTTGGACTTGAGTTGAATTTCCAGTCTGAACTGGGTCGGCAAGGTTTTAGAGTTAGTCACTTCTTTAAGGATTTTTATTTTCTTTAGAAGTGATTTGACCCGAATGTTTGATTTTGCTAATTTGCGTAATAAATAATTGACTAAGTTATTTAATCGCGAAATACTTACAGTGGAGTCAGGCCCTTCGGAAACGGATACGGATCCGTGGCTTCTTTCCGATTCAGCTTCTGATTCGCTCTCGCTCTCGGACACGTTGATTTGATCCCGGGCCATCAGCGCGAGGAGGCTCGTCTGGTTGAGCTCGTCGTCAGTATCTTCTTCTGAAGATTCCTCAAAAGTTGCTTTCAGCACCTTCTTCTTTCTCTGCTTCTTTGCTTCTTTTTTATTTGGGCAGTTGGCCTTGATGTGCCCTTTCTGATTGCACCCATAGAAAATTACCTTGAACTTGACTTTTGAGCTTGGTTGACTCTCCTTGGATTGTACTGCCTTTTTTAGGTCTCTCTTGTTGAAACTCTTCTTTTTGTCGTACAGTTTCTTCATAAGGTTCACAAGTTCTGTTGTTAGTTCGTCGTCTTCATCATCTGAGTCAGGTTCTTCTTCCGACTCTGGTTCGGATCTTCGCCAAGTTCTTGGTTCACGTGTTCTGCTTGTACCTACAATCAAAGCAATGCCCTTCTCGGTTGGCTGTGTATTAGTCTGCTCATGTAGTTTGAATTCAGAAAACAACTCATCTAGTCTAATGGAAGATAAGTCCTTGGAGACTTTGTAAGAATCTACCATTGATGCCCACAATGTACTCCTCGGAAACACGTTGAGAGCATACCTTATTATGTCTCTGTTCTCGACCTTTTGCCCGATCGCGTGGAGGGAGTTGAGAATGTCTTGAATCAGTGAGTGGAGTTGACTTGCTGTCTCTCCTTCGTGCATTTTGAGATTATACAATTTATTAAATAATAAATCTCTCTTGCTTACCTTAGTGTCGGAGGTGCTCTCATGGAGTTCGATCAGCTTCTCCCATAGCTCTTTTGCATTGGAGAACGATCCAACTTTGTTGAGCTCCTCCTTGGTCAGGCCACACTAGAGGGTGCAGGTGGCTCTGGCATTGGCTTCCACCTTCTTGATTAGAGCTGGTTCCCAGTTCTCGCAGGGTGTAGGCTTGCCGTCTTCTTCGGTTGGAAGTTGTAATCCAGTCTTGACGATCATCCACGTCTCGAACTGGAATTTTAGGAAATTTTCTAT
This sequence comes from Zingiber officinale, assembly GCF_018446385.1. NCBI lineage: Eukaryota > Viridiplantae > Streptophyta > Magnoliopsida > Zingiberales > Zingiberaceae > Zingiber > Zingiber officinale. The sequence goes on along the minus strand of NC_056004.1, from coordinate 54,377,019 downwards.
CCGTCCTTTCCAGTACCCGAAATCTTCTCCGTTGAAAAGTGGGGGACGAACGGTACTGTATCCTTCTTGCTGGGCCATTTAATTAATACGCAAATACAAAAAAAATAAGATGTCCCAAGACTAAGTCTTGGATTAGTAGTGCGGGAAAAAGTTAAAATAACGAGCTCGAGTGGTGTTGCACCAATTTCGAGTAAAAATCGGTTCGTAAAAAGAATTAGAATTTATCTATTAAGATAATTCTAATTGACTCCGTAAAACTAAAAATAACCACAAAAATAATAGCTTGATTGGTGGTTGCACCAAATTGAAGCGACCCCGCTCTGTACCAATTGTTGGATTGAGAAGTGCTAGAGGGGGGGGGGGGGGGGGGGGGGGTGAATAGCGCTCATGACTATTTCGTTCGATTCAAAATACTTGTGTCACGCCCCAGGTAGTCCCTGTCCGAAGAAATTTCGGCAGCATCTCCCCTGTACGGGTGACAATATGAATCTCAGTATACATATATCTATACCTCGGCCACACACGGGCGGAACAATACAATGAAAAGTAAACAAACCACGCAGTTATATTCAACATTTCCACACAGATATCATATGAACAATCCACGCAGTTATATAAAGAAAAGATGATATAGAGATCAACGAAGATATACGTACACATCCTACTCCACTACAACGAAGAAACAAAATCCACGAAGTAATGAAATATTCGCAGCGGAAAACAAAGTGACAAACCCGAATGTTCGATATAAAGTCCACAATACAAACCCACATCACAAGTATATAAGATACAAAGGCAAAATATAATCCGATAAAGAAAATCCTCGCGATAATGGGGCTAGCGACTGGAATCTCTCCTGACGGCCTCAACCTGAAAAATAGTAACAACGGGGTGAGTTCAAAGAACTCAGCAGGTAATCCAATAGATATGTACAGCAACATATAACTACCAGTAATATCCTAAGGTACAGTCTCCTAAACCATAGGACCTACAGTACAGTCTCCTAACAATATAACAGGTATGCATAGCTGAATAAACTGTAACGAGTAACCAGAAGCATGGAATACAGTTTACAGCAAGAATAATAAGAAATGCATAACTGAAATAAACTGTACTCACCTACGAGGCTTGGGCGAATGACTGTGGACATACACAGATAAAGATAGTCAGAACAAATACGCATGTATCCTGTATGCATGTCAATCATATGCAGTCACCCAAGTGCATCATCCAATATGCAACAATCACAATAAATGCAATCTGTGCATATGATGCAATATGACATGGTCACCCCTGACGCCAGTCTGTATCTCACACACAATGGTGAGACCGCGTGGGTAGGGCTGTGACACCGTGCACTCTGCCATCACTAAAGAGTGACCGAGTGGACGGGATGCTGTCGGAGTACACCTATCCTCCTACCTCAAACATAGTGAGGGAGCGCAATGCTCTCAACTCCCGGTACGCGATGACGGGGAGGGATCCCGGCTGCAACCCCGCTGTGTCGTGCTACCCATGAGCACCCCGGCGGTGCACCACCGAGCAACCTGCCATACACACCCTGAGTGTTGTGCCACTACCCATGCAGTAGACACGTTGTGTGCAGGCCCTCATGTAGCCGGCCGACGAGCTCAACAATAATGGAGTCGTCCATCGCCCAGCATGCAATCATGCGGTATGGTGCATGTGGCTACAGAATGTCATACCTGAACGTATCCTCCTCCATATGCGTAGGTGCCATAAAGGTAAACGCAGATATATAACAGAGATATAAACAACATGAATCCAACAATATATAACAAGTATCTCCAGTATCTAATCATGGGTAGATGAGCACTATAAGTAACCATAACCACAAACACATATACACATGGCAAGAGATAAAAGTAAACCAGACTAACGTAAAGCATCTAACAGTAGAAGCATGTGATAGGTATCAACTAAGCTAAGACCAGGGAAGAAATAAATCTACCACCTATCACTAGTAACTATATATAAACTATACATATCATAAGACAGTATCAAAAGATAAGTCAAAGGGTACCCGCCTCAAATAGAAGGTACAATCTCAAATCCGAAGTCAACGTCAAGACGTCTGTCTCGAATCAAAATCCTGTGTCAAACAACATATATATTTTATTTAGCTAAATCTAAATGAAATAGCTAAATAAAATTCCTAAAACTAAATTAGGGCGAAAACCCTAATTAATATCATCTCAACCTACCTAATTTAAATCTAACAGTTAATTAGGGTTTAGTTACCTAATCCCTAATCACCAATTAGATTAGAAATCCAATCTTAAATTAAATCCAATAGTTGACTAGGGTTAATTGTCTTAACCCTAATCATTCCATTAATTTAATCTAAGCAATTAAATCTAATCATCTAACACATGACCATGAAATCCAATTATCCCTAATTCAATATGATCTACATCTAAGATCAATTATCTAAAACAAAGAACAAAACCTACATTCAACTAATCAATCACACGAAACCTAATTCCTCTAAAACATGTATCAATCAATACACAATACCTCAAGCTCAGTCAACAAGAGGGCTGCCGGAAAGAGGTCCTGCCGGATGAGCTGCTAGAATCTACCTTTCTGCCCGGATGCAATTACTGACCACCAACCAAAACCCCACAGTACCTAACCTGCTGGATCACCCGGATCAAGAAGGAATCAAGCAAAGATCACATATCAACATGAAATGGTGATCTCTGATCAAGCAACACATAATTCCAACTAGAACTCACCTTCAATTTGAGACCTCAATCAACAGCAAGGAGGTGGAGGTCCACTGATCCGATCAAGGGAAAACCTAGCACGAGTCTGATCCGATTCCTTCCCCTAATCCAACAACACCTCCCTGATTCCAACCTCTCCAAATCCGTGACCTAATTCCATCGCCAAGAAGATGAGGATCGGTAAACAGAGAAGAAAACCGAAGCTCTAAAATCCACAGCTAGGTTTAATAGCTTACCTTCGAAACCCTAGGGCATCTTCAAGCCGGCGATCGAATCGGGGAAGAAAGGATCGGTAAAACAGAGACGAAGGATCGGGGAAGGAAAGGCTCGGGGAAGACCTGAGAAGAAAGAAAGAAATCGGAACATGAAGGAGACCGGAAATGAAAGGCGTCGGCCGGACCTGAGCTCAATCCAACAGCGCCGAACAAGAACTAGGGCTCGGCAGGCAGGCGTGAGAAGACACGATGCTATGCTGCGACCCGGAAAGGAAAACGCCAGCCGGCCTAAGCTCAATCGGAGATGATGCCGGCAAGGAAAGATCGCCGGAGCTGGAGCCTTGCTCCCGTCGCCGTCGCCCGTCCGCGAGAGAGAACCGAGAAGGCAGAGAGGAGAGATCGGGGAAGAGGATCGGGAAATCGTAAGGAAGAAGAAGAGCGCACGGGGTTGGGTTCGGAGATGGGCTGAGGGAAAGATAAATAAAAAGGGAAATATTTATATATTAAAACATTTTCCCACTTAAACGGGTATCCCAAACAGGTTTTATCTATACCCAAAATTAATCCCCTCAAAACTCGTCGTACGAGCTCCGATAAATTCCCAAAAAATTTCTAAAAATTTCGGAAAATATTATAAGGCTATTTCTGAAATAACCCTATTTATTTAAATTTTCCGAGATCTCACAACTCGAGTGATAAACATAGCAGAAATTAAAAAGACAATCACACACAAAGACACGAGGAGTTACTTAGTTCGGAGCCTGTGGCGACTCCTACTCCAAGGCCCGCGATCGTTAATCACTTTCGGTAGGCAACAACTATAAGCTCGAAAAGTTATTACAAACTAATTACAATTTGAACTGTAAAGAAAGCAATACCGACAACAAGAATATCAAATCTGGAGCTTCGGGTCATCGGGATGTTGCTACAACACTTCGGAAACTTCTCGTTAGCAGCTTGTCGCAAAAGGATCGCTTAGAAGGTGTCGTGCTAGATTGCTGCTCGAGACCTCCTTTTATTCACTGCTGAAGGCACCTTAAAGCCCATCCGAGGCGCCTCCAACCCGCTGAGCCAACCGCGTGGATCAGCACTAATCCGGTCACACCTCATCCACTTGAAGGCGCCTTCAAGCCACTCCAAGGCGCCTCCAAGCTCTGGTCCAAGGCGCCTGCAGCTCTGCTGCGCTGACTTCTTCTGGCTTACACTCGAGGCGCCTCCAAGCTCCATGGAGGTGCCTCGGACACTGTTTATCCAAGGCCAAGTGTGCTCTTTTATCCCTGCACAACGTGTTAGTCTACAAAATACACATATACCTTGCAAGATAAGGTTAGCACACATAGATATGATAAGAAAGGTGTTTGACAGTCTCTGGACTGTCCGGGTCTAACTTCGGATTTCCAACCGGAAACCCTAGGTCGACTTGACGCTTACTGTTCCCTCTACGGGGAACGCGTCCTCACCTACTTCTCTCAGGAGAGTTACCTGTTGCCAGTGCGATCCTCCAGATCGACTGGACTTTTTCTCAGTGCTCGATGCTTCCGGACTTTCTGCTAAACGCCCGCTCCCCCACCCGTCCAGTCTTCCACCTGGTTCGCGACACCAGGACTTTCCACCTAGGGTTACCACCCCCTAGGACTTTTGCCTGAAGCCCTCGACCCACCAAGACTTTCCTCATAGGGTTACCACCCCCTATGACCTAGGGTTACCACCCCCTAGAGTTTTCCACCTGCCTAACCGCAGCTAGGACTTTTGCCTAAGTACACTTAGGACTTTCCTGTAATCTTATTCAAACTGTTAGATCACAACATAACCTTAACTTTGAATCCTTTGCCATTATCAAAACACTGGTTCTATCGTCAGATGCTTCCCGCACCAACAGGAAAGACCTGTTGGATCGAAAGTGCTAGAGGGGGGGGGGTGAATAGCGCTCGTGGCTTCACTTTCATTTCGGAAGATTAAGAGTAAAACATAGTGGAAATATTTAAGATAATTGCAAATACGCAAACACCAAGTTTTTTACTTGGTTCAGAGCTTAGGGTGACTCTTACTCTAAGGCCCACGCTCGTTGAACGTTTATTTTGGGCAATCACTATAAGTTTGCAAAAGTTATAGTTTAGAGTACAATAATTAAGTACAGTAAGAAAATATACCAACAACTTAAGAATAATAAATTTGAAGGTTCAGGTCGTCGATGTCTTGCTACAGCTTTTTCGGATGGTTCTTTGAGCAATGCACGGAAGATGGATCGCGTTTTTGTTGTTCTACAAAGGTACTACTTGAGACTGCCTTATAAGGCCCATGGAGGGCACCTCCAACACCTTGGAGGGCACCCTCATCAATGCCGAATCTGCAGCATGGATGAGCCCCAGCCAATCCACCTGAGGGTGCCTCCAAGCCCATGGAGGGTGCCCTCGCGCCAGGTCCAGGGCACCCTCGCGCCAGGTCCAGGGCACCCTCAAGCTCCATGAGGGTGCCCTTGCACCAGTGTCCAAGGCGCCCTCAGGTTCCATGAGGGTGCCCTCACATCTTGCTACGAGGCTATCTCTGTATGCCACCTGAGGCACCTCCAAGCTCGATGGAGGGTGCCTCGGGTACTATTCATCTAAGGCAAGGATGTCCAATTTGCTTCCTGCAAAATATGTTAGTCCAACAAACCAACATACCCTGCAAAACAAAATTAGCACAATATAGATATGTAAAATAAAGTATTTGATAGTCATCGAACTGTCCGGTTCTGACTTCAGATTCCCGACCAAAAACCCTAAGTCGAACTGACGCCTATTGTTCCCTCACCGGGGAACGCGTCCTCACCTACTCCACTCAGGAGAGTATACCTATTGCTAAACCGATCCTCTAGACCTACTAGACTTTTGCTCAGTGTCTGAGGCTCCAAGACTTTCTGCTGGACGTCCCCTCCATGACCCGCCCAGTTTTTCACCTGTTTCGTGACACTAGGACTTTCCACCTAGAGTCCCCAAGTCTAGGACTTTTGCCCGAAGCCCTCGACCCACCAAGACTTTTTGCCTAGGGTTACCACCCCTTAGGGGTTTTCACCTGCCTAACCGCAGTTATGACTTTTCCTCACCTAGGGTTACCCCCGTAGGGGTTTCCACCTACCTAACCGTAGTTAGGACTTTTGCCTAAGTACACTTAGGACTTTCCTGCAAACTCATTCAAACACATTAGATAATAAAACAACATAACTTTGAACCCTTTGACATAATCAAAACACAGGTTCGATCGTCAGATGCTTCCTGCACCAACAATCTCCCCCTTTTGATTATGACAACATGGTTCAAAGTTAAGTAAAACATAATAATAAAATGAAGAAATTTAAGCATAAGTATTGTACAATACGAGACTCAAATAATGAATAAATAATAAGGTTATTGGAGAAATAATCTTATTTGAATTTTTAAAATTTTTAGAAATTTTCTGGTATTTAATCGGAGCTCATCTGACGTACTTGGAGAGGATACGTTCATAGGCTTGGGAAAAAGCCTGTTTAGAATACCCAAAAGTGAGAGTTGATTGAGGAAACCAACTTAGGGTTTAATTTATTGAACCTAAGTTTAAAAAGCTCACCCATCCTCACCCGTGCCCTAATCTCACGCCGACCAACCCACTTCTCTTTCCTCCTTCCTCTCCCAATCCAGCGCTGATGGTCTCCATCTCCTCCCGATCCACCATCGCCGACGACTTTCTTCATTTCTTCGTCGCCGCCTATCTTCTCTTCTCTCCCTCTTGTGTCTCTACTCGACACCGTGGGCCATCACAGTGTCACCCGACCGGTGATGTCACAATTGTCATCGTCGTGAGGAGTCGACGATGCAGACCCTTCTATCGAGTTGCCTCGTCTTTCATCTCTTGGTCGGAGTCATCTGGAACTTGTTGGAGCTTCAGCGAGGAGTCTTGGATCCTTCGATCGTGTGTGGCCTACCCTTTCTTCCTTGGAGGATGATCTCGATCAGGAGTCAGCCGGCGTGTCGGCTACCCACAGGTTTCACTGAGCTGAGCCCTAATTCAAGTCTACCTCACCGCACTAGCACACCAGGTCAGTCGTCGTGCTTCTGGCCAAGAGAAGGAGATCTGAGCCTTAGTTGACGTTTCACCATTGGTGATCTTCATCCTCCCTTGTCATAGCTGGAGTAGGTAGGTCGCCGTTCCCTAGCATCAAAGCTATCTTCCTTTGGGTCGTGCCCTAAGTGAAGATCCATTGTCAGCATCTCACAAATCAGTCGGTCCTTCTTCTCTCGCGACATTGTTTCGAGTAGAAGGATTACTGTGTGACCTCCCAGTTGTTGCAACCCTCTTTGGTTGTTGCTTCGTTTGATGAGCCACTATTGTCGGCTCTCCGTCGCCTGTCGATCTACTGTTGGAACCATGATCGGTCACCGAGGAAGAGGAGCTCCACTTCCTCACATATTGATTCGAGTTCTTCACCGAGCGGTTGGAATTCTGAACTTGGGTAAGTTGTGCTTGGAATTATGTTGATTCTAGATTGGTTAGCAATTGATTGGGGCTATGAGCAGTATGTTGATTTGCAGGGACAATAATCTCATCTTCTTCGGCAGTGAATTATTCCAATTATGAATTCATGGTTGAGGTATTAACTCCAGTGAGTGGTGGGTATAGATTCTATGTTTAGCTTAATCTGTTTTGATTATGGAATTCTTAATCAATGTAGTTGTGCTGTTTATGGATTGTGGTTGATTTATGTATGGATTTAAATCTAATTGGATGGTGGAATGGTTAGAGTTTGTTTAATTTAGTGGATTGTGAATTTAACTGGTTAGTATTGAGTATTTCAGCTTGGAGTTGGTTAGTTAATTACTTTCTATGTAATTAGCTAAATATACTATGTGATCGCAGGACTTGGAATCTAGCATGATCGATAGATAAAGGTGGGTACTTCTTGCTTTATCTCTTAAGTACATTGTTCTTAGTGCATAAGCTATACCTTCGGATAGTTCCTGTATTTATCTTGACTCCACTCGTATTTTTTCTGCGTTTGATACTTCCACTCAACCTTTGAGCTACTCGTTTCTGTATCTATACAGTCTCTCGTTGTTATCCATGATATTTAGCAGATACCATAAACCAGATACTAGTTACTGGATACTGGATATACAGATACCAGATACCATGTTTACTTGCTTTGACTGTTATTTATTCATGTTTCTTATTGAGCATGCTGGCTTCATGTAGCATAACTTGTAGTTGAGACGGTCGTTGGCCTGGGCCGCACACTCGGCCACTCATGGGTAGTGGTGGCTAGAGCGTGCCGCTTGTCCTGTCCTGCCCCCCACTCACACACTCATGGGTAGTGATAGTTGGAGTCGCGGGCAGCAGGGACCCCCGTCGCAGACGTAGCTATTCAGCTACTACACAACTGTCCCCTCGGCTACTCGAGAGTAGTGGTAGCTGGAGTGGTGTACAGTCTATCATTGTCCCGGCCTCCCGACCATACAGGGTGTTAGTTAGAGCCCTAGAGCCAATCATTTGATGATTGTATGGACTCATGTATATCATATTCTTGTATATTAATAAAGGCATTTGTTTGGTTATTATACTTATTTATATTAGTGCCAAATAGACTAAGTATAATAGCGTCCTTGAGTAGAAGGTTCATACCTATATCAATCGATTAGTTGAATCGATAGTGAGATGATATAGGGAACACTACTCTAAATCATTCCTAGTCGAGTATTAGCATTCAGGGACAATGTTAATACAATAAGACTAGCATGTAGGTCAGCTCGATGACTTGATCTCACAAGTCATGGATATAGAGATATCAAGCTGACACATGGGTATGCATTAGAGAATGTATACTGAATGACCCGCCATGAGAAAGTATCATGGATCGTTATATGAGTGTCATATACTTTCTCATGTGGCTATTATTATGACTATTAGTCCTTAGACCTGAAGTCACCATGGATCCCTACATAAGGAGTTATGTACTTTAGTTTCGTCAAACGTCACCCGTAACTGGGTGGACTATAAAGGCGATTACTGGATATATAACGAATTATGTAGAGGGATGTGAGTGATGTAGATGGGATCTATCCCTCCCATATAACGGGAGCGACATCGGTATTCTTGATAGAGTGAGACCACTAAGTGCATGGCCATGCCCAAATGAGTCAACATTAGATGTTGAGCTCATTTGATCGAGTGAGTCTACTTGGAGTTCAAGATTTAGATTGATTAGAGGATGACACGATCTATGCCTCACATTGATCAATCTAGATGTCTAGGATAGAAGGACACTTGTCATTATTTTGTGAGTAGTCACAATTGGTAGTCACGAGGTGATGTCGGATCTCGACATTCTTGTAACTTGGGTAGTAATGATGTGTTGCTAGATACCGCTCATTACTTATGCTCCTAAATGGGTTTAGGGCATTGCCAACGTTACAAGAACCTATAGGGTCACACACTTAGGACAATTAGGTGGAGATTAGGTTCATATGATGAACCAAGAGGATTAGATTCATTTGATGAATCAAATTGGATTAAGAGTAATCCTAATTGGGCTAACTTGAGTTCGACTCAAGTTGATTCATGTGTTAAATGAGTCTAATTTAGATTTTGACTCATTGAATCAATTTAATTTAATGAATTAGATTCATTATATTAAGTTGGCTCGAATCAAATGGTTGGATTAGATCCACCATGGTAGAGATTGAGTCAAGTTTGACTTGACATGAGAAGGAAGACCAAAGGTCAATTTTGACTTGACCTTTTGCCACCTCATTGGTGAGTTGGCATTAGGTGGACCAATAATGATGTTCCACATCATCATGGGTGCCACCTCATGGAAGTGACAAAGCCACTCTCTTAATGGTTTCATATTAATTGCAATTAATGCAATTAATGTGATTTTATGGTTTCATATTAATTGCAATTAATGCAATTAATGTGAATTTTGAAAAGTGGCCGGCCACTTGGTTTTTGGGTGAAGAAATTCATTTTTCATTCACTTGTGTGGATCTTCCTCCTTCTCCCTCTCAAGCTCTCCCTATCCCTCTCCTCCCTTGGCCGAACCACATAGGTGCTAGCACACCTTGGTTTTTGGTCATCTCCATCTAGTGTGTCCGTGTGGATACTTCTAGAGGACCGGCGCTTGACGGTCTTGAGATCCGGCATCATTTGGACGAGCGGGAACGCGAAGGGCATCGCATCAAAGGTATAAATGGTTTATCCTTATGTAGATCTACTGTAGATTAAAGTTTTCAAACTCGTACTCGTATTTTCGTTCGATTTTACCTTGCACGAGATCCGTGGCTTGGGCGATTCGGGGTTTTCGCGACGCGAAAAGCGGTTTTCGCGGCCCGAAAAACCCAACACAGGGGTCATGGTACAGGGGGGTGGGCGGGAGTGACCTTCCGTGCATATGTTGTTATTATTATACCTGCTGTTACTATTGTTTACTTATGTTGTTGTTGCTTATTTATGCTACTGTTGCTTACTTATGCTGTTATGCTGACATAGGTTGAGATATATATCTGTGATATGTGTTTAGACACTGGCTTACCTATGGTTATTAGGTATATACCTCACATGTTACCCATGTAGATATGAGCAGTACTGTAGCAAGTCTTTGCTACATCTTACCTTCTATTACTAGCCTAGGATATTGTTTCAGGTATGGACACTTATTATGATATCCCAGTATCTGCTATTTTCCCTACGAGACTATATACCTTTATGTATCTCTAGTTCTTTACTATACTCATGCACTATCTGTCTATTACCCGCTGAGTCTTTATACTCACTACCCCATAAACTGGTTATTTCACCAAGTAGCAGGTAAAGGATTTATGGAGTCGCCTGGAGAACCTATCCACCAGTCCCACGTCACATTCGAGGATGATCTTATGATTTTTGGTATTCCTTATGCTATTTGTATTTTGGTTTTGTACTTGTTCTTGTATTTGTGTATTCTATTATTTGGAGTATTGTTTGTTGTATTTTGTGTTTGGTTTGTTAATATTGTTTCAAGTCGAGCTGACTCGCAGTTAGTTGTTCTGTTGTTTTATGTTCCTTATGTTGTGATTTCTGTTGTGTCATGTTTCAGCCGTGTGGGCTGCATATTAAAATTGCGTGGTTGTGTTATTTATCCAGCTGTGTGGGCTGTTATATACTGCTGATGAGTATGTCTGTGGTTATATGTACTTATGCTTCATATTGTCACCGGTATAGGGGAGAAGTTGCCGAAATTTTATCGATAGGTACTCCTTTGGGAGCGTGACAATTTATTGGTATTAGAGCCGTAGGTTTACGAGGCTTATTTTTTTATTTGGATTTTTTTCGCGATTTGGTTTCTAGATGTGACTTTTCGGGTTTTGGGACTAGGCAGCGACAGGAATCTCCAAACTATAGAAGGTATGTTTGCATATTGTTATCTTACATTTTTGTTAGTGCATGCACAGTTGTTCTGATAGTTATGTCATGTATTAGAACTCTTTTGTTAGCACTTGTCTAGTTGTTTGTAGCATACATCACATGTGTTGGGTCAAGCACTGATCACAGTTGACCCTACTAGAGATCAAGGATTACAGTCTCATGGTATTTGTTTTTACCATACCACCAGTATTAGTAGCTTCTGTTATCACTAGGTTGGTAGTGGATAGTATCTGCTAAATATCATGTTGGCTTGTTAGTTGAGTATCGAATTACTCGTGTAGGTTCCGTCAGTAGAGGACCGATTTATGTTTAGCAGTTTGGTCAGTAGAGGACCAAGTTACTCTTATTGCTTTGGTTAGTAGAGGACCGATTTACCCTGATTGACTTGCTTAGTAGGGTATTGATCTACTCTTGTTGCTTGGGTTAGTAGAGAACCGATGTACCCTTGTCGACTTGCTTAGTAGGGTTGATTTACTCTATTGGTTTGGTTAGTAGAGGATTGATTTATCCTAGTTGCTTCAACCTGTAGAGGTTCGATTTACCTTTGTTGACTTGGGCAGTAGAGGACTGATCCATTCTTATGTGATTAGTTCAGTCAGTAGTTCAGTCAGTAGGAGACCGACTTACTCCATTTCATGAAGATTCTGACCTTTGGGTTATTTGTTTTCGGTTAGATAACCTAAAAGGCACATTTGAGTTCATGATTTGTACAGACGTGGAATGGACTGAATTGGTCGCATACCATTGTTGGGTTGATTAGTCTGAAGATGATCGATGTATCATATTCCATGGGGACTTTTACCATGGACTGTATGTACCTGGTAGGATTTAGAGGGTACATTTGGATAGATGCCCCACTGATGTGGGAAAAGTGTAGAGTAGCTGCTTAACACTTACGTGATACATTTGTTATATAGGTGTATGAAATGGTGAGTACATTCAGATATATGACATGTACTGATACGAAAAATATGATGTTAGCTGCATATCCTTTACGTGACCAGGCACCACGTAAAGGAAGAAGCAGAAGACAGTTTTTGGAGAACAAAACATCTCAGTGATTATTTTGAGATGTTTTGAGAGAGTACTTTACTTCCTTTAGAAGCGTATTGGTTTATAAGGCGATGATCAGTTTATTCGCTTAATGTTGTTCCATGGGGGATCCTAACTCATGGACCGATTGGATATGGGTAGATATCCTCGACGGTACATATTGATGTATGATCTGTAGTGATGCAGAGCATGTGGTGTTAGTTGCCTAACACCTACGAAGTTCCACCATCACCGAATGGAAATGTCAGATGATAATTTTCAAGGAGCAGAGTGATGATCGACGGTTATGTCGATTAGCTATTTGTTGATGGTGCTCCTCTACTCTTGTACCCATTGCTCGCCACTAAAGGTTATTGAACCTCAGGTAGAGCAATCGTAGTATGGGTTACAAGGCAATGGTTAGTCGTCTCAACAATCATTCTCTATAAGTAGCTCAAGACATTGATCACCTGATCATTTACTGAAGGTCTTGAAGTCTATATGTCGGATCAGGGTGTTCGACCTTTTGTCGACAGTTGACGGAGGATGTTTGTGGCACGCCTATAAGGGTTGTGGAGATACTCTCTTGATGGGTAGACTTTTAGTCAGAAGATTAAGTGACCCTTTTTGGATTTTGGATCATCATTTCTTTACGGTGGATTTTTGGAGTATTTGAAAGGAATGAGATTCGACATACTCTCTGGATATTTTGAATAAGATGAGTAGAGTTTTGTATACTCATATCTCATGGTTGACCATATCTCTACCATTGATCAGGAAATCAAGGGATGCCCTTGGATTTCAGTTGTGCTACACTTTTGGTAGGATGGTGATATATTTTTACATCTCAATAGTACCCCATGATGAGAGCGGGTCACTAGTAGTTAGATTTGTGTGAGGACATGACTGGCCGGTCTCACTAAAGATATATGATAATAAACTTCCCCAGTAGATATAGTCACTGTAGTTGTACGACATAGACGTGCAATGTTGAAGCCTGACGAATATATCTAAGCTTATTAGCAGTGGGTGTTGAAGGATGAATGTTTTCCTTCTTCTTTATCATTGTTTAGGGGATTATCAGGTTTGATTGATGTTGAGGATGATTTGAGATTGATGGATATAGTTAGTGATCAGATTACAGACCTAGTGCTCGTGATCTTACGGTAGAGAATGTCCGTTGTACAGATATTATGAGTCTTTGGGTTTACCATTTAGGCTTATAGTGCCCTAAATGTTTTCATGGACTTGGTGAATTTGGTATTCTTAGGGTATTTAGATCAGTGATGTTGTCTTCAGTGACAATATTGTTATCTATTCCTAATCCGAGGTGGATCACATACACGATCCTCGCATAGTTCTAGAGATGTTTCGACGGGAACATCTATATGCGAAGTTCAGTAGTACGTATTTTGATTGTCTTCTGCGAGATTTCTGGAACACATGGTCACCAGTTGGTGTACACCTATGGATTCACAGAAGATAGAAGCGGTTACCAATTGGGAGTAGTCGTAGTCTATATAGGATACTCGCAGTTTCCTTGGTCGGGCTGATATTATCGGAGATTGGTTGAGAGTTTCTGTAGCAGTGTTATGTCATTGACTAGACTGTCTAGGAAGGGTATGAAACTTTCCTAAATAGATGTTTACAAGATCAGTTTCAGGTGTTGAAACGAAACTAATAACTGCACTGTCCTAGTTTTATCTTCTCATGTAGATGGATTTATACTCTACACAGATGTATTATATTAGGATTTAGGTGTAGTTTTGATGTATGTAGCTGAGTAGGAATCTCTTAAAGATCATGAGAATATATATATATATATATATATATATATATATATATATATATATATATATATATATATATATATATATATATATATATATATCCGACTCATGATGATTTCGAATCCAATTTCATTTTGGTAACATTCTTCAATTCGGTGACATACTACAGGAGAGGCTATGTATTTCAAGTTAGATCCATCCGGAGGCGTAACAAGAAGCAATAGCCACCAGATGGATGATACATGCGATGATACCTGATATACAGGGACTCAGAGCATTCCTATTGATAGAATGACACGAAGGAAGACATCGCTGATTTTGTTGCTCGATGTCTAGTTTGTCAGCAAGTGAGGATGAGCATCAGTGACTAGCAGGATTATTCCAGTAGATTCGAATACTGGAATGGAGATGAGAGCTTATCATGATGGTCTTTGTTGTGGGATTACCCAAGACTTATAAAGGATATGATACGATTTGGGTAATCGTTGATTGGTTGATTAGCTTTGTTCACTTTCTACTGATCCATAGAGCTGACCCTTTGGATCGCTTAGCAGGGATATATTGTATAGAGATTACAGTACTTTATGGTATATTTCTGAGTATTGTATCAGATCGAGGTCCGTGATTTACATTACGTACCTAGTAGAGTTTATAGCATCGTGAGTATAAAGTTTTGTTGTAGTAGTGGTTTTCACCCTCAGACTGATGGTTAGTTTGAGCACCCTATACTGATGATAGAGAATCTGTTAGTAGTGGATTATGGATTTCAGAGGTAGTTGATTTACGCACGGTTGGCTAGATAGTAGTGTGAAAGTAGCGGAAGTAGGGTGAGCTCATAACCCTCAGAATCATCCTTTACGGGTGGAGATTTGTTGCTTAGTTGCTACCCTTAGATGAGGATCCTTGCGTTGAGCAGTAAATTTGGGGACCAAATTTTTCTTAGTGGGGGAGAATGTAAAATACGGCACTCAAATAATAAATAAATAATAAGGTTATTGGAGAAATAATCTTATTTGAATTTTTAGGAATTTTTAGAAATTTTCTGGGATTTAATCGGAGCTCGTCTAACGTACTTGGAGAGGATACGTTCATAGGCTTGGGAAAAGCCTGTTTAGAATACCCAAAAGTGGGAGTTGATTGAGGAAACCAACTTAGGGTTTAATTTATTGAACCTATGTTTAAAAACCTCACCCATCCTAACCCGTGCCCTAATCTCACGCCGACCACCCCACTTCCCTTTCCTCCTTCCTCTCCCAATCCAATGCCAACGGTCTCCATCTCCTCCCGAACCACCATCGCCGACGGCTTTCTTCATTTCTTCATTGCCGCCTATCTTCTCTTCTCTCCCTCTTGTGTCTCTACTCGACGTCGTGGGTCATCACAGTGTCACCCGACCGGCGATGCCGTAGCCATCATCGTCGTGAGGAGTCGACAATGTCGACCCTTCTATCGCGTTGCCTTATCTTTCCTCTCCTGGTCGGAGTCATCTGGAACTTGTCGGAGCTTGAGTGAGGAGTCTTGGATCCTTCGATCGTGTGCGTCCGACCCTCTCTTCCTTGGAGGATGATCTCGATCAGGAGTCAGCCGGCGCGTTAGCTACCCACAGGTTTGGCCGAGCCGAGCCCTAATTCGAGTCTACCTCACCGCACTAGCACACCAGGTCAGTCGTCGTGCTTCCGGCCAAGGAATGGTCTCTTCCTTACCAATTACCAAAGATAGTTTATGATTTTTAACATCAATAATAGCTCCAACTATAGCAAGGAATGAGCTTCCCAATATGATAGGAAATTTTGGATCCTCTTCCATGTCAAGTACTACAAAATCGGTGGGAATTATACTCCCACCTACCTCTACCGGCACATCTTCAACTATACTCATAGGGTACCTACAGGAATGATCAGCTTGTTGCAGTACCATAGTAGTAAGTTTAAAGTTTTTGAGACCTAATTTATTATAAATAGAATAAGGAATGAGGCTAACACTTGCCCCTAAATCACAAAAAGATTTCTCAATAAATTTAGCTCCTATGCTGCAAGAAATATAAAAGCTTCCTGGATCCTTTAGCTTTGGGGAAATGTTCTTTTCAAAAAGAGCACTACATTCCTCCGTAAGTGCTATGGTCTCTTTGTCTCCTCTCCTCTTATTTGACGTGTTGTCCTTCAGGAATTTGGCAAATTTTGGCATTTGTAGAATTGCATCAATCAAAGGAACTTCCACACAGATTTCTTTAACTTTGTCCAAAAATCTGCCAAACTCTTCATCCTTCTTTAGCATCACTAATCTTTGAGGAAAAGGTACTACTTGACTTTGTGAGCAAAGTGGAAGAGTCTTTTCAACCTTATCGGTACTCTCCTCTTCTTCTTGAACCTGAATAGGTTCTTGTGTTGAAGGAGAAAGCTCTTCTTCAAAGTTCATCCCTTTTGGAGCAGTCACTTGGGGATCTCCCAAGGTTCGTCCGCTCCTAAGTTCAATTCGATTGCAGTGCTCCATAGGATTAATATTAGATTTTCTAGGGAGTTGTCCTGGTGCTCTAGAGGATGAGGAAGTTAATTGGGCAATTTGACTATCCTGAATCTTTTGATGTTTTTCAAAATTATTCATTCTCTGAGTTAGCTTCAAAATATCCTACTTCATTTCATTCTGATTTGAGATAATTTCTTCAAACATCTTTTCAATTTTAGACATTGGAAAGTCTTGAGAAGATTGTTGTTGTTGAAAAATCTACTGGCCAGACTGAAAGTTAGGTCTTGCCCCCATAGGTGGTCCTTGCTCTTGATTATTTTTATAAGAAAATTTTGGTTGACTTTTCCACCCAAAGTTGTATGTATTTGAGTACGGGTTGTTCTGCCTCTGATTGAAACCCATGATTGCATCACATTGCTCCAATTGATTGATTTGTGCAGAAATAGCTCTTAAAGGACATGAGTCACTAAAGTGATCAGTACTCCCACATACTTCACAATTAGATACAATGACATTGACCATATTTGAATTAGTCCCCATACTTTCTAATTTTTTTGTAAGAGCATCCAGTTTTGTAGCCATTAAAGTGACTGCATCAACATCAAACTTCCCTGACACTTTAGTTGGGTTTACATAGGAATAGCCACCACTTCTCTCATTTTCCCATTGATGATGATTTTGTGCTACACTTTCAATTATTTCCTCAGCTTCATCTAGGCTTTTATTTATGAGTGCCCCTCCAGCAGCTGAATCTAGGGACACCTTAGTATGATAATTAATGTCATTATAGAATGTGTGTAACACTAACCACTTTTCTAAACCATGATGTGGGCATTGTCTAAGCATACTGTTATATCTATCCCAAACTTCAAATAAAGATTCTGAGTCAGCTTGTTTGAAACTTACAATGAGGTTCCTCATATGAGATGTTTTACTAGGTGGATAGAATTTGTTTAGAAATTGTTGCCCGCATTGTTCCCATGTGGTGATGCTATTTGGAGCTAAAGAGTTTAGCCATTGCTTAGCTCTGTCTCTTAAAGAAAACCCAAATAACAATAATCGCACTACTTCAGAAGGAACACCATTCATTTTCATTGTGTCGCATATTTCATAGAAGACCTCCCAGTGTTGATTTGGGTCCTCATGTGGTCCTCCACCAAACTGATTTTGCTGCACCATAGAAATAATAGCTGGTTTGATCTCAAAATTATTTGCTTCAACAGAAGGTCTTGAAATACTAGATCGAAAAACCCCAGCAAAAGGTGTTGTATAATCCTTTAGTGGTCTATTAGCCATGCTAGAATGTTCTTGTTCTTCTTGATGTCTTTGTGAAGTTCTTCTTCTATGAAATGTTCTATCTATTTCTAGGTCTAGAGGAAGAAGTTCTCCTACAAAGTTAGATCTTCGCATACACAAGAACAAGATTGCAAGATATATTTATTCAAAAGAAGAGAAGAAAGAAAGAGAACAGTTAGATCAAAAGGAAAATAGAGAAAACTAGATTAGAATGCTAGAAATCAAGAATGCAGAATTAGAATTAGAATTAGAATTGTAATAAAACAAATTGTCAAGAATTAGAAAAATATGCAAGAATTATGAAAACAACATTCTAAAGATTAGTTACAACTACACTAATGGAAAGAAAAATTATGTTTAGTCTAACTCAATTGATAATCTCTAATGTTATAGCGCAGTCCCCGGCAACGGCGCCAAAAACTTGTTAACAATCCGCAAGTGTACTGATACATCGTCAGTAATAAAGAAAGATATTGTATCCACAGGGACTGGAATAACCACTAAAAATTTTTCAATGCGAATTAGCTAAACAACTAATATCGTATCCACAGGGACTGGAATAACCACTAAAGATTTCTCAACGCGAATTAGCTAAACAACTAATCAATTGGTTTTCAGAAACTAAGTGCAACTAATGAAAATCAAACATAGAAATAAAAGAAATAGAAACAAGAATAAGGGCTATGATCAATAGATGTTCTAGGAGTTTTGGTTTCTTTGTAGGGTAATCAGTGTAAATGATCTACCAAATCTTATTCCTCAATTGTCCATCATTTGTAAAAGGTTGTCGGTTCTCTCTTGCAATAGACAACCTGCCTAGAACTAAAATCTATACCTAAATATGATCAATTAGGAATGAATCTATGTTGTCCTTACACGGGCTTGCCTGTCACGTGCATCCCTCGGATAATCAACATAAGAATTCATCACTCCTCAACCGCATCAAGATATAAGATATGAATGCATACAATCTATCCTACCCCCTTGAATAACCCTATTTCACCCTCAAGATCATCCCTCAACCATCCTTACAGGCTTGTCTATCACGAACGTCCCTTAGAAAATTGAATGAGAGATTATCTCTACAAGATCCACAAGGTATTTAAACATTCAATCAAGAATGGGAATTAGGTCCAAATTACAGCAATCCACACAAGATTGAATAGGTATAAACAGGACAAAATCATAGAAATAGGAAATTGGCAAATCCACAAGAGTTTTACATCAATTCAACTTACAAATACTCCCTCCATCGTAGAACAAGAGATCTAATCCATAAAATGAGGAAGGAAATCTGAAAAGAGAAAGATTACAAGCATTCTTGATTCCCAAATCTAATAAAAGAGAGAGAGAGAAAGCTTATCTACGATGAAGAATGGTCTTTGGATCTAATCCTCGATTCCGGAGTCAATATGTTGAAGATCTGCCCTTGAATCGCCGAAAAATCCCTCCAAGATGAAGAGGAATCGCCTAAATCTTGCTCTCTCCCAAAGGGGAGAAGATCCCCTTGAAAATCATGAAGAAGGCTTTATATAGAAAATGCACAAAAACAGATATCCGAACAAAAAGAATAAATATGCTAAAAGAAAAGCTGGAAGTACGAAAATGTATAGATAAAACATGTGCAAAGTATGTGAATGCGCGTCAAAACATACTAAACAAGAATATACAATCTACGCACATCATTTCTATAGTGCCCTCTCTCCCTACACTTAAAACAGGTTATATGAAATTTATTATTTGAATTTACAATATTACCTTTTAGATCTCTCCTCCTTGGTTGTTGCCATCTCAAATTCGGATTCAGATTCAGCTATCTCTTCTTTGGCCATCAGTGCTATGAAATCGGTCTGATCCGATTCTTCTGAGTTTGGTTCAGAGGTTGACTCTAGAGATTCATACTCAGATTCAAACTCTGGTTCGACTTGATCTTCTAACTCTAAAGGAATCTCATGAAGCTTGAGTAATTTCTCCCAAAGCTCCTTAGTATTGTTGAACTTTCCAACTCGATCAAGCTCTGAATTTGTTAGTCCGCATAGGAGAGTCCATGTTGCTTTTGCATTTGCCTTGAATTTTCTTCTTGTTTGTGCATCCCACTTGTCATAGGCAATGGGCACACCTCCTTCGGTGGGGGGTATAAATCTGATCTGAACTATGGTCCATATCTCCACTTGGGTTTTCGGTTGGTGCTCCATCTGATCTTTCCAGTATCCGAAATTTTCTCCGAAGAAGAGCGATGGGCGATCTGTGTTGTAGCCTTTTTTATGGGACATTTAGGAGAAAACTCTCGCGTATAAAAAGAAAAAGAACCAAATAACCCAAGACTTGGCCTTGGATTAGTAGTACGGGAGAAAAAAATAGCAATTTACTAAAAAAAAATTAAGAAAATAATAAAATATTAATAAAAATATTAAAAATATATATTATTACAAATTTTGAAATTTTGATATTTCTCTAATACTGACCAAATGGTGAAAAGATGAAAATGAAATTTTCAAAAATAGTTTTAGAGGAAAAAAATTAAAGGCGTAAGGTTTTATTTTTTTGAAAAAATAGATGAAAAAACAAAAAATTGCTCCAACAATAGTTATACCTATTCAGAGCAACCTCGCTCTGATACTAATTGTTGGATCAAAAGCATTAGAGGGGGGAGGAGTGTATAGCTCTCATGGCTTTCACTTTCATTTCGGAAGATTAAGAGTAAAACACAGCAGAAATATTTAAGATAATTGCAAACACGCAAACACCAAGTCTTTTACTTAGTTCGGAGCCTGGGGCGACTCCTACTTCAGTTCGTAAAAGTTACAGTTTAGAGTACAGCAATTAGGTACAGTTAGAAAATATACCGACAATTTAAGAATAGGAAATTCGAAGCTTCAGGTCATTGGTGTCTTGCTATAACTTTTTCGGATGGTTTTTGAGCAGTGCACGGAAGATGGATTGCATTTTTGTTGTTTTACAAAGCTGCTAATCGAGACTGCCTTATAAGGCCCATGGAGGGCACCTCCAACACCCTGGAGGGCACCCTCATCAATGTCGAATCCGCAGCGTGGATAAGCCCTGACCAAGTCGCCGCCTATCCACCTGAGAGCGCCTCCAAGCCCATGGAGGGCGCCCTCGGGCCAGGTCAAGGGCACCCTCAAGCTCCATGAGGGCTCCCTTGCACCAGTGTCCAGGGCGCCCTCGCGTCATGCTGCGAGGCTATCTCTGTATGCGACCTGAGGCGCCTCCAAGCTCCATGGAGGGCACCTCTGGTACTGTTTATCCGAGGCAAGGATGCCCAATTTTCTTCCTGCAAAATACATTAGTCCAACAAAACAATATATCCTGCAAAACAAAGTTAGTACAATATAGATATGTAAAAAAAAGTATTTGACAGTCATCGGATTGTCCGGTTCTGACTTCGAATTCCCGATCGGAATCCCTCGGTTGAACCGACGCCTACTGTTTTGTCACCAGGCAACGCGTTCTCACCTACTCCACTCAAGAGATTATACCTGTTGCCAGACTAATCCTCCAGACCGATTGGACTTTTGCTCAGTGCCTGAGGCTCCAGGACTTTCTGTTGGGCGTCTGCTCCACGACCTGCCCTATCTTTCACCTGGTTCGCGACATCAGAACTTTCCACCTAGAGTCCCCAACTCTAGGACTTTTGCCCGAAGCCCTCGGCCCGCCAAGACTTTCCGCCTAGGGTTACCACCCCCTAGGACCTAGGGTTACCACCCCCTAGGGGTTTTCACCTGCCTAACAGCAACTAGGACTTTTCCTCACCTAGGGTTATCACCCCCTAGGACCTAGGGTTACCACCCCCTAGGGGTTTTCCACATGCCTAATCGTAGCTAGGACTTTTGCCTAAGTACACTTAGGACTTTCCTACAAACTTATTCAAACACATTAGATAACAAAACAACTTAATTTTGGACCCTTTGGCATAATCAAAACACAAGTTCGATCGTCGGATGCTTCCTGCACTAACAAGACCTAGGCTAAGCCCATTCTTTGAAAGTACTAGTAAAACTGGGAGTTCGAGTTTCGAAGAAAATAAAATAATTTATCCTAGAATTTTAAAACCAAGCTGATTTTGAAAAGATAATATAATTTTGAAAAATCATAACTTTTAGAAAATTTTCGGAAAATCATAACTTTAAAACACACTATGAAAGGAATGATTTTGAAAATTTTAGAATCTATTATATTAAGCACATACCTAATTGCCCTCTAAGTGTATTGAACTCAAGTTTAGGTAAGAGATTTATGAAAATGTCTACTAGGTTTGACTTGGACTCAACATAGTCAAGTATAATATCTCCCCTAGCTACATGATCCCTTACAAAGTGATGTTTAACCTCAATATATTTAGTCCTTGAGTGGTGTAATAGATTTTTAGTTAGATTGATTGAGCTTATGTTATCAATTGAAATTTTTATATTTTTATATTTTTATATTCTAATTAAAAATCTCTTAAGCTGTGGATCATCTATAATAGTTGAGATGCACATTCTCCCATGGTTATGTACTCTGCTTCAGTAGTGGATAAGACAACATAGTGTTGCTTTCTACTGAACCATCTTACTAGGCACTGACCTAAAAATTGATAACTTCCAGTTGTACTTTTTCTATTTCGTTTGCATTTAATATAGTCTAAGTCAAAGTACCTAGCTAAGTCAAATGTGCTTGTCCTTGGGTACCAAAGTCCTACACTTAGTGTCCTCTTAATGTATCTAAGTATCCTTTTTTACATTTGTTAAGTATGATTCTTTTGCACAAGACTGGTACCTAGTACACATGCCTACTACAAATAAAATATCAAGTCGAATTGTAATTAGGTATAGTAGACTTCCTATTGCATTTCTATAATACTTTAAGTCTACTGGTTTGCCTTCTATGTCATAGTCAGTTTTAACATTTGTTGCCATTGGTGTGTTAATATTTTTAGAGTTTTCCATTCTAAACTTTTAATTAATTCTTTAGGATATTTTGTTTGAAGAACATATATTATTTCTTTTGTTTGTTTTATTTGTAATCCTAAGAAAAAATTAAGTTCTCCTATTAGGCTCATTTCAAATTCATTTTTCATTAATTTAATGAATTCTTTTAAAAATTTAGTGTTGGTTGAGCCAAAAATTATGTTGTCTACATAGATTTGAGCTATAAAAATATCTTTTTTCTAAGGGTTTAACAAATAAGGTTGGATCTATTTAGCCTTGGTTAAACTCCTTAGATATTAGGTATTTTGATAGTCATTCATACCAGGCCCTAGGTGCTTGTTTTAATCCATATAAAACTTTCTTTAACCTAAGGGCATGGATTAGATGGTCTAAATTCTTAAATCCTGGGGGTTAATTTACATAAACCTCTTCTTTAATGAACCCATTGAGGAATGCGGATTTTACGTCCATTTGATATAGCTTGAATCCTTTATGTGTTGCATAGGTTAGCAGCATTTTGATGGATTCAAGTCCGGCTACAGGTGCATAAGTTTCATCATAATCTAACCCTTCTACTTGGTTGAACCCTTTAGCTACTAGTCTAGCTTTATTTCTTATTATTTCTCCTTTATCATCTAGTTTATTTCTAAATACCCATTTGGTATCAATTATGGATTTATTTGTGGGTTTAGGCACTAGTTCCCAGATTTAGTTTCTTTCAAATTGAGCTAGTTCCTCTTACATCACAATTATCCAGTCTGGGTCAGGTAGGGCTTCCTCTATAGTTTTGGCCTCAATTTTGGAATCAGTGTTATTTGACTTAGATTTCTATGAGATGATCTAGTTCGAACTCCTAAGGTTGGGTCATCTAAAATTTGGTCAGGTGAGTGGTTGATTTTTACCCTAGGTGGTCTTATTTCAGGATTAACACTTGGTTCTTGTGATTCACTTGATTTGGGCCAAACTTCATTATTTTCATCATCTTCTATGTTTCTGGTATTTTTATTAATATTTTCATTGATCGAGTTAGGTAAATTATTCTCTTCATCAAAAATTACATTAGTTGTTTCTTCAACTTTTAGGGTATTTTTGTTATAGACTCTATAAGCATTACTGGTTGTGGAGTACCCTAAAAAGATTTCTGTTGTTGATTTTGATGTAAATTTGTCTAAATAGTCTTTAGTGTTTAGTATGTGGACTTTACACCCAAATACCTTTAAATAATTTAAGTTAGGAATTTTATTTTAATATATTTCATAGGGGTTTTATTGTAAAATTTATTAATTAATATTCTATTTTTAATATAATATGTTGTGTTTATTGCTTCTACCTAAAATTACTTATTTAGGTTATATTCATTTAGCATGGTTCAAGCAGCTTCTTGTAATACTCTATTTTTTCGTTCCACTAAACCATTTGTTGAGGAGTTCTAGGACATGAGAATTCATGATTATATCTATTTGTTTGATAAAATTCAGTAAACCTATGATTTTTGAATTCCCCCAGGATCACTTCTTATTCTTTTAGTTTTTATATCTTTTTCATTTTCTATTAATTTACAAAAATTATTAAAGATTTCAAAGGTTTCATCCTTAGTTTTTAGAAATTTTACCCAAGTGAATTTTGAATAATCATCAATTATAACTAAGTAGTATTGATCTCTACTTAGTGACTTAGCTCCGTGTGAATCAAATAGGTCTAAGTGTAAGAGCTCATGTATTGAGTTAGTTCGATTTAGGTTTGTTAGTTTGTGGGTTGACTTAGTTTGTTTACCTTGTTGACACACATTACAAATTATATTTTCTAATTTTTTTAATTTAGGTAGGCCTCTAACTAAGCCATTTTAACTGATTTTTGAAATGAGTCTAATGTGAGTATGACCTAGTATTCTGTCTCACAATTTGGTTTCCTTTAGTTGTGTCAAAAGACACTTGAGTGAGAAGGTTGGTAGGTCAATTATGTAAATATTATTTTTCCTAATTCTCTTAAGTGTAATTTTTGAATTTTTCAACATTTTTGATTAAACACTCAAAGTTAGAAAATGTTACTATGTAACCAGAGTCACACAGTTGACTTATGTTAAGTAAGTTAAAGTTAAATTTATCAACTAATAGGACTTTTCGAATAATAAAATCAAAACTTAGTTCGATATTACCTATTTTGATTACCTTAAGCTTTCTGTCATTGCCGAACGCAACTGACCCTAGGTTTTTGAGTTTTAGCTTGGTGAACTTCAATCGGTCTCCAGTCATGGATCTAGAGCATCCACTATCCAACATCCATTGGTCCAAATCGTTATGTACCTACACATAAGGTATTTGATTTGGATCCAATTTAAATGAATTATAAGATAGATTGATTGAGTTCAACCCCTTATTTTCCATCTCACCCAATCTAGGTTGTCAATCATGGTATACCTATGGGTGATTGTGAGATGGGTGATTGAGTTTAACTGAAGTTAATTGGTTATATTTATGTTATTTTAAGTTAATTTGTTAGATTTAAATTAATTGATTAGATTTGAGTTAATTTAAGTTAATTGGTTAGATTTGAGTTAATTTAAGTTAATTGATTAGATTTGAGTAAGTTTAAGTTAATTGGTTAGATTTGAGTTAATTTAAGTTAATTGATTAGATTTGAGTTAGTTTAAGTTAATTGGTTAGATTTGAGTTAATTTAAGTTAATTGATTAAATTTGAGTTAAATTAAGTTAATTGGTTAGATTTGAGTTGATTTAAGTTAATTGATTAGATTTGAGTTGATTTAAGTTAATTGGTTAGATTTGAGCTGATTTAAGTTAAGTGGTTAGATTTGAGTTAATTTACCTAATTTTTATCTAAGTCCATCTTACCCTTTTTAAGATTGTCAATCAGGAAACCTTATAAGTTTTGTGGGATGGTTCATTTTATCTTTAGATTAGATGAAAGCACTACAAGAAAAATGTCATTCAACAACACTCAAACGACAACGGTTTTATACCAAACCATTGTCTTTTTATCTTTTAACAACGGTTTTAACAAAAACTGTTATCTTTTAGTAATTTATTTGGCCTATGACAACGGTTTTTAAAAACTGTTGTCAATTTATGCTTTTTTGAGGATACGACAATGGCTTTTAAAGGGAACGACAACAGTTTTTTAAAACTGTTGTCTATGTGCACTTTTTTGGAATTACGACAACAGTTTTTAAAAACCGTTGTCTATTAAGTGTTGTTGAATGTGATTGTTTTTTCTTTCGCCACTTTTTCTCCTTCGTCATTTGTCTGTTTTACGCTTTGTTTTTTTCTGTCTCTTTCCCAAAACCCTACTCTTCACCGCCTCCTCCTCACCGCCCTCTTCGTCGCCTCCCTCCTCACCACCCTCTTCACCGCCTTCTTCGCCGCCTCCCTCCTCACCGCCCTCTTCGCCGCCTCCCTCTTCGCCGCCTCCCTCCTCACCACCCTCTTCGCTGCCTCCTTCCTCGCCGCCCTCTTCGTCACCTCAACTTTCGGCCTCGCCACCTCCTCCTCGCGGCCTCTACTTTCAGCCATCTTCACCGCCTCCTCCTCGTCGCCTCGACTTTCAGCCAGTTCCAACACAAGAAGGAAGAAGAAGGAAGGAGGAGGAAGATGGAAATCCCTCTCCTGATTGTCTCATTGATCTTTCTCTGCTTCTTTTCCTCTGCTCTCTCATCTTCTGTGGTCACCTATTTACCTGGATTCCAAGGCCCCCTTCCCTACATGACCAAGGGAAGCTTGGTCTACGATCGGCGGCGGTGAATCATGTTTCGGCGTCTCCTGTTGCAGCATCCCCGCCGTGGCGTCGCCACTGGCTTCCTCGCTCTCACCGCCTTCACTCTCGGTTCCTCCGACGGCCCCTCCCTCCCCACAAGTAACCCTCCTTTCTTCCTTTTCCCTTCACCTCCTTTCTCAATATTTTCTCTTCTTTCTCACGCATGTGCTCCCCTTCGTAAAAGATGTCGCCATTTCGATACGCGATTCGTTTCGGCAATTTCTGTCTTTGACTTCGTCGATTTTCTCGCAAGATTTCATGCTTCCATTCTCAGTCTTTTATCCAAGTTTAAACCTAACCTATCGTCCTTAAAGTTTTCTTTCATCGATTTGGAGTTGCATAATCTTTTAATCTGATTCGTAGAGAAAATTGCACGGCATTTTCCAACCGCGTGCCCTCTTCCACCTCCGGATTCAAGTAAGGACGTGGCATGCTGCAGTGGATGCCTCAAAAGGAACTTTATTGTCAAAGCGGCCGCGGCAGCTGGTCCTGCCGTGGTGAATATATGTCTTACTGAAGGTGAAAGGACTTTATTGTGTCTTCAGATTTCCTCAATATGTGGATTTTTTTTAGGTGTATTCGTTTGAACGATGAGCTTTTTCCAATACTTCTTTTCAGATGTATATGGTCCTATGCCTATAATGGGTATAGGGTCTGGCACTATCATTGATCCTGATGGGACGATCTTGACCTGTGCACATTGCATAGTAGAGTTTTCTAGTAGGCAAGTGATCTCAAAAGGCAAAGTGAGTATGCAAACCTACAACTTAGTTATTCATCTTGATGAAGAAATGCGCTTAGAACTGGATGAGGACTGAGAATTTGAATTTGCAAGTTATATCCAGTTGGACTTGGTTACAAATACTACCTGGGTGAAGTTACAAGCAATTAGATTTCATCATGTAGACTAATAAAGATTGTGACTCATGTCTTAGTCCACCTTTGTAGGGCGGAAATTGTAGAAGATTGCAAGATGCATATCGGTCTTTTTGAAGTTTCCTTAGTTAGCTTGCTGTCATACAAGTTTGAAAGATGTTCTCCTAACTCAGTCTGGTTCATATCTGACTATGCTAAGTTTGCTTGAGATGATGAGATGTAATAGTCCTGGACCATATCTTTAAGTTTCCTGAAACCATATAAGGGAAGCTTGGTCTACCATCCTTATTCCTGGACCAAGGTAACTTC
Organism: Zingiber officinale; assembly: GCF_018446385.1. NCBI lineage: Eukaryota > Viridiplantae > Streptophyta > Magnoliopsida > Zingiberales > Zingiberaceae > Zingiber > Zingiber officinale. The sequence continues at coordinate 54,349,176 of NC_056004.1, read as the reverse complement.
TTCTTCTTGATCAGTAATTGAGGAAGCAATATGATACATGCTTTTGTCCTGTCTGCGTGAAAACATTCGTGCAGGTAGCCAACATTATCTTTGTAGATTCCCCGTTGGGTTCTGGATTCTCATACTCAAGAAAATATGAAGGGTATGATGCCAACGATACTATTTGGTCCGAACAGGCTTCTAAGTTTCTTTTACAGGTGGGAAAGATCATATATATTCCTGATGTAATTACTGTAAGTGCCTTAAATATGTAATCTTTCACTTTTGCAGTGGCTTGTTGAGCACCCACAGTTCATCTCCAATCCCATCTACATTGCTGGGGATTCATATGCTGGAAAAATTGTACCTATGGTGGCCAAAAGAATATTGGATGGTAACTCTACTTTTAATGTAAACTATTGATGAGGGTGTTAATTTACATGTCATTTTCATTTACTGTAATTCAGGTATTGATGAAGGGAAAGAACCATTACTTAACCTCCAGGTAAATTGCTTGAATTGATGGGCCACTGGCAATAAAGGGAAAGAATCTAATTTTGATCTTTAAATTATGTCATAGTTTATATGAAAGAAAAAGCCTTGGCTTTCAGGGTTACTTGATTGGCAATCCATCCACGGGTGGAAAAGTCGATACCAATTCTTAAATACCTTATGCTCACAGCATGGGAATCATATCAGATGACTTCTTTGGGGTAATCTTAGTAGATCAACTAGGACGAATTTCTCAAAATGATCTTTGGTATCACTTCACGAATTGTTATTTAGTTATTATTTTTTTCCAATTAATTATATTTTGTTCTTTAAGATCATATAATTTATGTGTGTTCACAGTTCACAAAAGCGGAGTACTCTCAAGAAGAAATTGATGAAGTGCGCTCTGAGATAGCAGAATGCATACAAGATCATATTTATGAATAGGTATATACATGAGTTCATCTTATTGCATTTGACAATAATAATATTCAGTTAAATTGAATACATGCTGCTTATACTTGATTGCACTTGATTTGGAGATATCTGTCTCTGAGTCCATTTACCAAATCCAATCGGCATGACTAAACTGCATACTTGATGCGCCAACATCAAATACAAACCGATAACTTAATCCTTTGTCAAATATAAAAATTGATTAACCTTAATCCTTTGTCAAATATGTATACTGTATTTTGGTTTACATAACAAACTTTCTGGGGTTCTCAATTTTATAATGTAGATGTCTTTGTTTAGAAGGGTAATAATCTTGTTATTGCAGCATCTTCATTTTTTAGATGACTCCATTATTAATAGTGACGAAGGGGGTATTTTACATCAAATTGAGATGATTATGGCCAATTTTTTCTGGGGTTCTATCAGTTCCAATAGGAAGATTCACTGGATCTCTTGGAAAGATATTTGTAAACCTAAGCTAGAAGGAGGATTGGGAGTAGAGAACACACTTGTCGAAATTTCTGTCTAGCATGTACTGTGGGTCAGTCTCTCCTATGGTGGTTTTACTCAAAAACAAAGCTTCACATTGTTGGAAAAGGACGTTACAGATGAGAAACGTAGCAGAAGAGCAGATTAGATGGCGTTTAGGTGAAGATCATATTAATTTCTGGTTTGATACATGGTTAGATGCAGGTCCTTTGTTAAATCCCTCAGTCTCATCGTTAAATCTTGGGTTTTTATGTTCTTTACTAGTTCTATCTGTGTGATTTCCATGATCTAATTAGCAGTATCCTCTATGATGTTGTTGGATGTTTGGATTGCTCTTTTCTACTCTCTATTCAGTGTAAAAACTAAATAAACCATCTCTATGCTTTTGCATGATTGTCGGAGAATTTTATTCGAATATGAATTGGGGAAAATGCTAATATAGTTAGGAATTTTGATTCCTGCTAGAAGTTAGGTCGTTTACTGAGTCTATTTGAGTATCAAGAGAGTAGATCCTTATGATAATTGTGGGTTGATCAATTTGCTTGCTCTGTGAATTTAAATTAGTAAAGCTTGTTTGCTTAATTCTCTGTGTGCTGCTTTGTTGCTTCAGCCCTTGTTTGTATTTGTGATTTTGTATGCTCCGGAAATAAGTTGGAACTTGATTTTTCATGTCTAATTTAGCTAGATTCTATAATGCTTTTTTGATGCTCGATGATAGAACCCGAATCTGGTTGTTGCTCTAAGCCATTTCTACAAGTAGATTTTCCTGAATTTGCTATTAATTAAGCAAATGATATATGTAGATCTGCAAGTCTTCGATTTTTAGATTAATTTAAATAATTATGCTGATTTACTAAAGAAATTGCTGGCGGATTATCTCGCTAACAAAGCAGTTGAACCCATAGTAGATGGAGTTTCGCTAGACTTCAAATTGGATAGAATTTTTTTTGGTATATGTAAAGTTGATAGGTTTGGTTTACCATACTTAAGAGTTACTTGTAAAGCCATATAGCTAGTCTTTTAAGACATACTACTCTGAGTTTTTGTAAAACTGTAATAAGGTCAGGTGTGAAATTTCCAAGAGATCCATTTTTTATGCCATTTACTCCTGGGAAATGAATTAACTTGCAATCATATGCTATTTACCTCAGGGAAAAGATAATGACCCGTTTCTGTGAAAGGAGAAGAAAAGAGAAGCTAGGAGGGAGGAGAAACCAGAAAAGGCTGCAGTTTAGAAGATGCACAGGCTGTTTAGAAGATGCACAGGTAGAGAAGACGTGCTCCAACAAAACATGATATTTTGGACTATATGTGTGATATATATAAACTTTTGGCTGTGTAAACTTTTGTGATGTTTGAATGTTGATGTTTGGTACTTTAATGATGTTTGGATGATGATGTTTGGTACTTTAATGAAATTTGCATTGTAAATATTGATTATGTAGGTTTTTTATCAATGAAATTTGCACTGGATGTTTTTTATAAACCATTGAGTAGGAAAAGATTAATAAGTTTTTTATTTATTGTCAAAATGTTGTATATTGTACCCAAAGACATCAGTTTAAATATGTCAAACTGTTGTCAATGGCGTTAAAAGACAATAGTGACAAACTGATGTTATTTAACATCGTTGCCTAAAAAGACAACGGTTTTTAACCATTGTCAAACCGATGTCATTGGCAAAAAAGACAACGCTTTTTAGCTGTTGTCGTAGACAGTTCAAAACTGTTGTTGAAAAGCCTAGGCATACGCTCAAAGACAACGGTGAAAAACTGTTGTCTTTGTAGGAAAAGACAACAGTTTTTCACCGTTGTAAAAATGTTGACTTTGGCGTCAAAGACAACGGTTAAAAACTGTTGTCGTTGGCCACCCCTTTTAACAACACAGCCTTTAACAACAGTTCAAAATGGCCTACGACAATGGTTTAAAACCGTTGTTGTTTGTCTTTTTTCTTGTAGTGAAGTCTAAGGAATTGTTTTACATTTGAGTTAGACTAGGTTTAACAGTTAGTCAAATAAACATTTATTTCAATAATTTTTGTAACGCCCAAAAATTCTCAAAACTATTTTGGAAATATTCTATGATTTTTCTGGAATTTTAGGATATTTTTACAGAATTTTTAGAGTAGCGGAAGTAGCAAAAATAAATAGAAAACGAAAACAGCCTACGCGGGAATTGAACCCGAGACTTATTGGGTTCTACGACTTATGGTGAACCATGGTAACCAAGTGAACCCAGCAGGGCCGTGCTGAAAGGAAAGGGAAATAATTTTATTTAAGTTAGAGTTGGGTGAATTAATTCCTAAATATAAATAGGGATTTAAGTGAGGGTTATTTTTAATTTCCGCCGAGAACTTCCTCTCCTTCTCCTTCTTCCTCTCGGCGCCAACCCTAGGGTTCTCTCCCTGGGGCCCTAAGAGCACCTTCCGGCAGCGATTCCAGCACAAGAACGTTCCCCTCTGCGAGAAGAACGCGTTGGAGCGAGGAGATTGTCGAAAGGATCGTCTCCACCGGAATTCTAGCGAATAGAGTTGTAAGAAAATTAGCGTACGAGGTAAGAAACCCCTCACCTGCAGTATAAGTAGCTTCCGTGTGAATTCCATGTTTTAGTTTAGTAATATATAGACTTTCGACACAAGGATACGAATTAGTGCATACTAAGTGTTCGATTAAATTATTTAGCACAGAAAAATGCAACTTAGGCATTTTAATAGCTCAGTAAATGCAATAGAAGCATTTAAATAGTTTAGTTAGCCTTGCCACAGCATATATGGGACTACGGTCCAATGGGTGGGCACCCACAGTCACCTCTAGGTTCAGATAACCTAGTAGAAGCAAGGTAAATTAATTAGCTATGATTCAGTATTTTATTTTCAGTAGTGGCACTGTACAGGATTAGATATCCATTGGGCTGAGCTCCCATAGTCGGTCTCTAGGTTTAGATAACCTAGTAAACCTTACTAAATTCGGGATTTGCAACCCCGGGTCTAGTTAAGGATACCGCATAGCATGTACAGTTGCCGGGCCCATTAGCAGTATGATTATGTATTTTAATCTATTATATTATAGTTTTTCAAAACTCACAAAGATCAGTTATGTTAGTTGAGTTTGAATTCAGTTCCAGACTAGTTTAATTCATGTTCAGCTCAGTTTTCCTTGTTGTTACACGTGATAGTTATGGTTAGCTTTGTATGCCATGCTTTAGTATTCATGTTCAGCTTTTATTACACATGGTTAGATGATAGTATGCCATGACTAGCTTTGATTTCTATGTATGATAACATGCCATGTTTCAGTCTAATCAGTGCACTTTCAAACAGCATGTTTTAAAAGCATATTACATCGAATGCATGTTTTAGTGAGGTAGATAGTTTCTTACTAAGCGAAAGCTTATAGATACTTTCTTTTCCTTATACTGCAGATAAAGGTAAAGGAAAGATGGACTAGCGGAGGCTGGAGGACAATGCTATGAAGATGTGTGTGGGCAGGAACTTGGAAAGAAGATCTTAGGGAACTCTAGCAAGCTTTGTTTAAACATTAGTGCTTTTTAGTGTTTTAGCAATTTGCACTTTAGTATGTTGATCGCTATGAATTAGTTAACCATGCACTCTATTATGCTTAGAACATTGTTCTTTATGATGTTAGAATGTTAGTTGTGGTTGTTAGAGTGTGTCCTAGCCATCTTAGAACATGTAATGTGATTGAGGCACGAAATAGTGCTCAAATCAGGGGTTCTGGTTCGAAATCAGAAACCCAGATCGATCTACAGATCAATCAGAGTTGGGTTGTGCCACTGGATCGGTCAGCTGACCGATCCAGTCGCGAACAGAGAGTTAGCGTCGGTTATGGATCGGTCAGCCGACCGATCCAGATGCGAACAGAGAAGTACAAAGCTCACTGATAGGTCAGCCGACCGATCAGTGAGCCACTAGATCGGTCTACCGACCGATCAGTGTACTCCTGGATTGGTCAGTAGATCGATCCAGCCGCATACAGAAGCGATAAAGCTTGTGGATCGGTCAGCCGACTGATCCAGAGTCTTTCTCCATGCCGGTATCAAGCTGGATCGATCACTGGATCGATCTGACAGCCCAATCGATTCATGGATCAATTGAAATGCCTGATTACAGCTAGCAGGACATCCGAGAGGCATAGATTATCTTCCCTAGCATGTGTACAACTCCTAGGTACACCTAGAATATTAAGTTCAGATTTTACAGTAATCAGTTTAGTAAAATTTTAATCAATCCAGATTTTCTCAATAGTAATTTAGCACAGCATAATGTAGCGATCGGCCTCACAGCCTAGTCAGTAGAAGGCGGGTCGTTATAGAGTGGTATCAGAGCAATTTCCATACTTCCTACACACACATCAGCATTGTACCTGCAGCTTCCAAGTAAGAATACCTCTCACTTTGTATGTTTATTGCTTTTCTGTTATAGATAACTAAAGCATGCTTGTTTATGATAGTAGTTAACAGGATAACAATAGTTTCTCTGTTATGCTTGTGTTAGTCATGTATGTCCTACATGTCTTTAGAAATGGCACGAGGACGCCCAGCTAGAAGGGCACCAGCCACTGAGCCCCAGCATGAGGCAGGCAGTTCAGTGCCTCCCCCAGACCTTACAACACTAGTGGCTCAGTTACAGCAGCAGTTAGCTGAACAGCAACAGGAAATAGCCACCTTAAAGGCTAGTCAGCAGAGCCTAACTTAGCGACACCAGTGGTCTTAGAGGTTCCACCAGTCCAGCCTACGGCACCAGTAGCCCCAGCAGCAGGAACGCAGAGAGAAGCCTATCTGATCCAGTGGCAGAGAGTCAAGCCAGAGAATTTCTCAGGCAGCAATGAACCATGGGATGCTCAGGCATGGTTCAAAACACTGGAAAGTACGATGGAGCTTCTGGACTGGCCAGAACATGAGAAGGTGAAGTGCGCCTCCTTCTGTCTGACAGGAGATGCACGTATGTGGTGGGAGAGAATCAGAGCGAAGCGCCCAGTGAACCAGATGACATGGGCTGACTTCGAGAAGGAATTCTTTGAGGAGTTCTTTCACATGCGGGTCACCAACCGTCACTACGACGAGTTCACTGAGTTTCGTCAGGGCAACCTATCAGTTGAGGAAGCCGTGAAGAAATTCAACAGGTTGGCTCGTCTATGCCCTGAATTAGTCAGCACAGAAAGGGAACGAATCCGGTTGATGCTCAAGATGCTGAGGCCGGAAATAGCAATGAACGTGGCTGGTGGCGTTCATAGGCCACAAACCACAGAAGAATTAGTGAGCAGTGCTCTAATCACTGAGCATTACCAGAATAGCATCAAGCAGCAGAAGCAAGTCCTCTCAGAAGCTAAAGGTCAAGGAGGCTCAGGCACTCAGAAACAGCAGGGCCACAGCTCCCATGGCTCTAACTGGAAAGGGAACTCCAGCAACAAGCGCAAACCAGGGAGTTACCCAAAAGGAGGACCAGCCAGCAAGCAGCCCAGTTATCCAAAGTGTGCTACTTGTGGGAAATTCCATCCGGGAGTTTGTCGTAAGGGCACACGAGGATGCTTTGAATGCGGACAGGAAGGGCATATGGCCAAGCAGTGTCCAAACAAGACCAGTCTTCCTCAGCCACAACCGATTCAGTATGGAGGCCAGCCAGCTCAGTTACATCAGATGCAGGCCGCTTTAAATGGTCCACATATAAGCCAGGGCAGATTAGAAGCCCCTCCAGCTACGACCAATGCGAGGATCTACTCACTCACCAGAGAGGACGCAGCAAATGCCTCGATAGTTGTTACAGGTCAGATTAGTATTTTACAGCAAAGTACAACTGTCTTATTCGATACTGAGGCAACCCATTCATACATATCCAAGGCATTTGCTGAGAAGTTAGCAGTACCTCCAGAGGTACTCAGTAGCCAGTTACCCTCAGGAGAAATCATGGCGTCTACGCACTGGCTCAGAGCAGTGTCGGTCACTATAGCAGATAGAGAGCTCTTTTGCGATCTGATAGTGATTAATATGACCGACTACGACGTCATCTTCGGGATGGACTTCTTGATCAAATACGGTGCCTCCATCGAGTGCCGTAAATAGAAAGTCATATTCCAACCTGAAGCGGAAGCACAGTTCAAATTCGTCGGAGAACCCAGGAGAAAGGCCAAGAAGTTTCTCTCAGCTATAAAGGCACAGAGGTTGATGGATTCAGGATGTACGGGGTTCTTAGAACACGTAGTCAACACCAGTCAGGACAAGGACCAACAGCTAGCAGAGGTCCGAGTTGTATGTGACTACCCAGCAGTCTTCCCTGAAGAGTTACCAGGCCTAGCACCAGACCAGGAGATCGAATTTGAGATAGAACTCATTCCCGGTACAAATCCTATCTCCAAAGCGCCTTACCGCATGACTCCAGCAGAACTGAAGGAACTTCATAAGCAACTACAGGAGCTGCTTGACAAGGGCTTCATACGTCCTAGTCACTCACCATGGGGAGCACCTGCATTGTTCGTGAAGAAGAAGGACGGGAGCATGCGCCTATGCATAGATTACAGAGCACTGAACCAAGTCACCATTAAGAACAGGTATCCTATTCCCAGAATAGATGACCTATTCGATCAGCTAAAGGGAGCAGCAGTGTTCTCTAAAATAGACCTCAGATCAGGTTATCATCAGGTGAAGGTTAAAGAAGGGGGCATACCCAAGACAGCATTCAGGACTAGATACGGACATTACGAGTTCGTAGTCATGCCCTTTGGCGTGACAAATGCTCCAGCTACTTTCATGGACCTCTTGAACAGGGTATTCTGAGAATACTTAGATAAGTTCGTTATCGTGTTCATCGATGACATTCTTATCTATTCAAGAACTCAGGAAGAACACGTAGAGCACCTGAAAACAGTATTGCAGACCCTTCAGCAGAATCAGCTATACGCCAAGTTCACCAAATGTAAATTTTGGCCAGATCAGGTGTCCTTCCTGGGTCACATCATCTCAAAGGATGGTATCATGGTAGACCCTAGTAAGATAGAAGCTGTGAGCAACTGGAAAAGACCCAAGAACGCCAGTGAGATCAGAAGCTTTCTGGGATTAGCAGGTTATTACAGAAAGTTCGTAGAGGACTTCTCCAGGATAGCCTTCCCACTGACAGCTCTTACCAGAAAGAACAGAAAATTTCAGTGGACAGAGGACTGTGAGAACAGTTTCAGCGAGCTGAAAAGGAGATTGACCAGTGCACCTATTCTGACTCTACCAGAGAACGCAGATAGCTTTGACATATATAGTGATGCCTCGAAGTTGGGACTAGGAGCAGTGCTGATGCAAGATGGCAAGGTGATCGCCTATGCTTCCAGACAACTTAAGGATTATAAGAAGAACTATCTTACTCATGACCTTGAGCTTGCAGCAGTGGTGTTCGCTCTCAAGATTTGGAGATATTACTTGTATGGAGCTCAGTGCAGAGTGTATACAGATCATCAGAGTCTAAAGTACTTCTTCACTCAGAAGGATCTGAATATGCGACAGCGCAGATGGCTAGAATTGGTCAAAGACTACGACATAGATATCCTCTACCACCCAGGAAAAGCGAATAGGGTAGCAGACGCCCTCAGCAGGAAGTCCAGCGCTACCCTATTATCTCTAGTAGCCATGTCACCGCCCCTACAGAAGGAGATCTCAGATTTCGGTCTCGAGCTCATAGTCGGACAGCTCTCTACTATGACATTAGAGTCTACCTTGCTCGGTGACATCCAGACAGCTCAGGAGCAGGATCCTGAAATTCAGAGAATCAAGCAAGGTTTAGCAGAATCAGAAGGTGGAGAGTTCAGAATATCAGATAACGGGGTGTTATCTTTTGGTGACAGGCTATGTGTTCCGAATCAGGAGGAACTACAGAGGAAAATCCTAGACGAGGCTCACAAGACTCCCTATGCGATGCATCCTGGCTCCACCAAAATGTACCAGGACATGAAGAAACATTTTTGGTGGCCTGGGATGAAGAGAGATATCGATCGATATGTCAGCACATGCCTAACCTGTCAGAGGGTTAAGGCAGAACATCAGAGACCAGGGGGAGTTTTGCAGCCCATACAGATACCAGAATGGAAGTGGGAAGACATTTCTATGGATTTTATAGTGGGATTACCCAGAACCACGAATGGTTTTGATACCATCTGGGTAATAGTCGACAGATTGACTAAATCAGCCCACTTCTTAGCTATCAGGATATCCTACTCCATGGAACAGCTAGCTCAGTTGTATCTCAAGGAGATCGTTAGATTACATGAAGTCCCACGAACCATTATTTCGGATAGAGACAGTAGGTTCACGTCACACTTCTGGGAGTGTGTACAGACAGCTTTGGGCACGAAGTTAAAGTTTAGCACAGCCTTCCATCCGCAGACAGATGGACAGACGGAGCGAGTAAATTAGGTACTCGAGGATATGCTCCGAGCATGTGCCCTAGATTTCAAGGGAAATTGGTGTAAATATCTGAGTTTAGCAGAATTTGCATACAACAACAACTATCAGGCCACTATCGGTATGGCACCTTATGAGGCTCTCTATGGGCGGAGGTGTAGATCTCCAATCTGCTGGTATGAGAGTGGTGAACAGAAAGAGCTAGAACTTCAGACAGATCTAGTGGCAGATACCACAGCAGCTATACAGCAGATCCGCGAGAGGATAGAGACAGCTCAGAGCCGCCAGAAAAGCTATGCTGATATACGGCGCAGACCTTTGGAGTTTTCAGTTGGGGATTCAGTGTTCCTTAGAGTAGCTCCCATGAAGGGAGTAATGCGTTTCGGGAAGAAGGGCAAGCTAAGTCCCCGATATGTGGGACCATACCTTATCAGCAGAAGAGTGGGCAAGGTAGCATATGAGCTAGAGCTACCGCAGGAAATGTCAGCTGTCCACAATGTATTTCATGTCTCTATGCTGAAGAAGCATATCCCAGATGCCACCCATGTGATTGAGCCCCAATTGGTACAGATCCGCGAAGACCTCAGCTATGACAGTCGGCCTATTCAGATAATAGACCGAGCAGTTAAGAAATTACGGAACAAGGAAGTACCATTAGTCAAAGTCATTTGGCACAGTCACACAGCAGAAGAGGCAACATGGGAGATAGAAGATAGCATGAGACAGAAGTACCCAGAATTATTTTAAGTTTGAGGATAAACTTTTTATAAGGTATGGGGGATTGTAATGCCCGAAAATTCTCAAAACTATTTTAGAAATATTCTATGATTTTTCTAGAATTTTAGGATATTTTTACAGAATTTTTAGAGTAGCGGAAGTAGCAAAAATAAATAGAAAACGAAAATAGCCTACGCGGGAATTGAACCCGAGACCTATTGGGTTCTACGACTTATGGTGAACCATGGTAACCAAGTGAACCCAGCAGGGCCGTGCTGAAAGGAAAGGGAAACAATTTTATTTAAGTTAGAGTTGGGTGAATTAATTCCTAAATATAAATAGGAATTTAAGTGAGGGTTATTTTTAGTTTCCACCGAGAACTTCCTCTCCTTCTCCTTCTTCCTCTTGGCGCCAACCCTAGGGTTCTCTCCCTGGGGCCCTAAGAGCACCTTCCAGCAGCGATTCCAGCACAAGAGCGTTCCCCTCCACGAGAAGAACGCGTTGGAGCGAGGAGATTGTCGAAAGGATCGTCTCCACCGGAATTCTAGCGAATAGAGTTGTAAGAAAATTAGCGTACGAGGTAAGAAACCCCTCACCTGCAGTATAAGTAGCTTCCGTGTGAATTCCATGTTTTAGTTTAGTAATATGTAGACTTTCGGCACAAGGATGCGAATTAGTGCATACTAAGTGTTCGATTAAATTATTTATCACAGAAAAATGCAACTTAGGCATTTTAATAGCTCAGTAAATGCAATAGAAGCATTTAAATAGTTTAGTTAGCCTTGCCACAGCATATATGGGACTACGGTTCAATGGGTGGGCACCCACAGTCACCTCTAGGTTCAGATAACCTAGTAGAAGCAAGGTAAATTAATTAGCTATGATTCAGTATTTTATTTTCAGTAGTGGCACTGTACAGGATTAGATATCCATTGGGCTGGGCTCCCATAGTCGGTCCCTAGGTTTAGATAACCTAGTAAACCTTACTAAATTCGGGATTTGCAACCCCGGGTCTAGTTAAGGATGCGCGCATAGCATGTACAGTTGTCGGGCCCATTAGCAGTATGATTATGTATTTTAATATATTATATTATAGTTTTTCAAAACTCACAAAGATCAGTTATGTTAGTTGAGTTTGAATTCAGTTCCAGACTAGTTTAATTCATGTTCAACTCAGTTTTCCTTGTTGTTACACATGATAGTTATGGTTAGCTTTGTATGCCATGCTTTAGTGTTCATGTTCAGCTTTTATTACACATGGTTAGATGATAGTATGTCATGACTAGCTTTGATTTCTAAGTATGATAACATGCCATGTTTCAGTCTAATTAGTGCACTTTCAAACAGCATGTTTTAAAAGCATATTGCATCGAATGCATGTTTTAGTGAGGTAGATGGTTTCTTACTAAGCGAAAGCTTATAGATACTTTCTTTTCCTTATACTGCAGATAAAGGTAAAGGAAAGATGGACTAGCGGAGGCTGGAGGACAATGCTATGAAGATGTGTGTGGGCAGAAACTTGGAAAGAAGATCTTAGGGAACTCTAGCAAGCTTTGTTTAAACATTAGTACTTTTTAGTGTTTTAGCAATTTGCACTTTAGTATGTTGATCACTATGAATTAGTTAACCATGCACTCTATTTTGCTTAGAACATTGTTCTTTATGATGTTAGAATGTTAGTTGTGGTTGTTAGAGTGTGTCCTAGCCATCTTAGAACATGTAATGTGATTGAGGCACGAAATAGTGCTCAAATCAGGGGTTCTGGTTCGAAATCAGAAACCCAGATCGATCTACAGATCGATCAGAGTTGGGTTGTGCCACTGGATCGGTCAGCTGACCGATCCAGTCGCGAACAGAGAGTTAGCGTCGGTTATGGATCGGTCAGCCGACCGATCCAGATGCGAACAGAGAAGTACAAAGCTCACTGATCGGTCAGCCGATCGATCAGTGAGCCACTGGATCGGTCTACCGACCGATCAGTTTACTCCTGGATCGGTCGGTAGACCGATCCAGCCGCATACAGAAGCGATAAAGCTTGTGGATCGGTCAGCCGACCGATCCAGAGTCTTTCTCCGTGCCGGTATCAAGTTGGATCGATCACTGGATCGATCCGACAGCCCAATCGATTCATGGATCGATTGAAATGCCTGATTACAGCTAGCAGGACATCCGAGAGGCATAGATTATCTTCCCTAGCATGTGTACAACTCTTAGGTACACCTAGAATATTAAGTTCAGATTTTACAGTAATCAGTTTAGTAAAATTTTAATCAATCCAGATTTCCGCAATAGTAATTTAGCACAGCATAATGTAGCGATCGGCTTCACAGCCTAGTCAGTAGAAGGTGGGTCGTTACAGATTTGACCCGAACATTGGATTTTGCTAGCTTACACATTATATAATTTACTAGGTTATGCAACTTATCTACTTGAGAAGAACTTACAGTGTGGTTAGGTCCTTCGGAAATGGATACGGATTTGTGGCTTCTCTTGGACTCAATTTTTTATTCACTTTCGGTTTCAGACTCGACGACCTGTTCTCAGGCCAGAAGCGCAACAAAGTTTGTTTGATCGAGATCATCGTTATAGTCTTCTGATGAAGATTCATCCCATGTCGCTTGTAGTGCCTTCTTCTTCCATTGCTTCTTTGTTTCCTTTTGATTTGGACAGTTTTCTTTGATGTGCCCCTTTTTTTTGTAGTCGTAGCAGGTTATGTCAGGCTTGGTCTTTGGGCTTGGTTGTGTCGTTTTTGACTGGATCACCTTCTTGATCTCTCTTTTAGTGAATCCTTTATTCTTTTTGTGTAGTCTTCGGACTAAGTTGACAAGTTCAGCTGTAATTTCATCATATTCTTCTGAGTCCAATTCATCTTCGGACTCGGGTACGATCTGGTACTTCTTCATAGTCTCGTTTGTCTTGCTTATACCTACAATCAACGCAATACCATTCTCGAACGGAAGTGCATTAGCCTATGCATACAATTCAAATTCTGAAAATAATTCTTCTAGCCTAATTTGAGGCAGATCCTTAGAAACTTTGTAAGCATCCACCATGGCCACCCATAAAGTGTTCCTTGGAAATGTGTTAAGGGAATACAATTTTAAATGATTACAAGAAATTAGAAAAATAAAGAATGCTGATGACTCGAAAATTTAAATCTTCAACACGGTGGTCGTCGAGACAGCTTTTGAGCGTTGAGGAAGCATTTTCACGACAGCACGAAGAAGCGAAAGTTGCTTAGAGTGATATTTTTAAGGTGCTGGTCGAATGCTACTTTTATAGGTTGTTCCTGTTGGATCGAAAGCACTAGAGGGGGGGAGGGGGGTAATTAGCGCTCATGGCTTTCATACGTTTCAGATTTGAAAAACTCGACGAGTAAAGAAGTGGAATTAAAAGAACAATCCCGAACACAAGTTATTTACTTGGTTCGGAGCCTAGGGTGACTCCTACTCCAAGGCCCACGCTCGTTGAGCGTTTACGTTGGGCAGCAACTATAATAGCGTTAATGATTACAACTTTGAAGCGTTCGGAGAGCGTTCAAAAGCACAAGTCATTCTGTTTGAGTTCGATCATTAGGCTGCTTCCCGAGGCTCCTTTTTATAGCTTTGCAGATTTGATCCAGATCCTCGAAATCTGGGATCATCTTTGACCCTAGGCGGATCGGTCGATCGATCCACGGTTCGGTCGACCGATCAGGCGATCTCCTCCTCATCCAATCCGCCCGATCCGCTCGCTCCGCTTCTATCTAGTCAAGCCTTATCCCCTGTTCGGTCGACCGATCCCCAGGTTTGGTCGACCGATCATCTGGTCGAGCCCGGTCCACTCGCTGGACATCTGATCTGCGACTTGGGGGGGTTCGGTCGACCGATTACCCTGTTCGGTCGATCGATCTCGGTCGATTCTGATCCTGCATAGAAACTGTTAGAATTGTTCTCCTGCAAAACAGAGTTAGAATATAGCAAAATATCTAAGTAAATAAATTGACAGTCTTCGGACTGTCCGGTTCTGACTTCGGATTTCTGACCGGAAACCCTAGGTCGAACCGACGCCTACTGTTCCCTCTTCTGGGGAACGCGTCATCACCTACTCCCCTCAGGAGAGATTACCTGACGCCAGTTCGGTCCTCCAAACAGACTGGACTTTCTACCTAGGGTTACCACCCCATAGGGCCTAGGGTTACCGCCCCCTAGGGTTTTTCTCCACCTAGGGTTACCTCCCCCTAGGACCTAAGATTGCCCCCCTTAGGATTTTCCTCCACCTAGGGTTACCACCCCCTAGGACCTAAGGTTGCCTCCCCTTAGGGTTTTCACCTTGCCTAACCGCAGCTAGGACTTTTGCCTAAGAACACTTAGGACTTTCCTGCAATCTCCATCAGACATGTTAAATCACAAATAAGCTTAATTTTGATTCCTTTACCATTATCAAAACTTGGGTTCGATCATCGGATGCTTCCCACACCAACAATCTCTCCCTTTTTTATTATGGCAACTGAAATTCAAAGTTAAGTAAAATAGATGCATAAATAATCTTCAAAGTTTACGTAAGAAACATAAGCAATCTTAAGTAAATAAATTTAAATGCAAGCATAACTTAAGCTAAAACATACTTAAACTTTTAACGATGTAAGACTCCCCCTTAATAAGAGCTCTTTTTTAATTTAAATTTTAAATTTTGCTTTGCTTTGAATAATTTTCCCTACTCTCTCCCTTTGTCATATATCAAAATAAACAAGGGAGTAAAGTAAAAAAAAAAAAAGGAACAATGATCAATGACCTTAGCTTGTTTTTAACTTTTCAAAGATGTTTAGAAAAGATAAAGGCTTTAAACACTTAGCTTTTAGGAGTTAATATTATTGTAAAACTTTTAGCTAAGTGAAACGTTTAACTGTTAGAAATTAATATTCTTGATTAAGTTTGAAAAATGACTTTAATCAAAAATTATTTTGACTTTGAAAAGTAACTCAGCTAAATTTGAAAAAATATTGAAAGGCTTAAAAAGTTATGAAAGCTTGTAAAATGCTTAATTTGAAAAGTTAAATTTGAAAGGCTTGGTTGTAAAATATTTCCTTAAATTCTTAAAGCCTTTTTAAAAGAAATTTTCTTTATTCCGAAAATCTTTTGAACAATATTAAGTTAAAATTAAAAAAGCCTTTGAAAAATACTTAGCTTAAATTTGAAAGAATCTAAAAAATTTTTAGCTAAATTTTAAAAGAAGTTAAAAGATTACTTAGTTTAGAAAGCTTTTTGCAAAAAGAATTGAATTTTGAAAATACTTAGCAAAAAAAACTTTAAAACACTTAGTTAAATTTAGAAAACTTGTAAATAATATTTACCAATATTTGAAAAAATTGAAAAACACTTAGCTAAATTTAACAAGCCTTTTGAGAGATATCTAGCTAAGATTTAGGTTAAATTTGAAAAAAAAATATTTGGTAAAATAATTTGAAAATCTGGATTTTGAAAAGACTTCGAAAAAAGACTAAGTTTTAAAAGGCTTTTGAGAAAAAATTAGCTTGTAAAGTTGCAACTAAGGCCATTTTCACATAAGTTCAAGAAGTCCTAAAGTCCAAGCATGAGTAAATATTAAGATTTATCACTTAATCCTCTTGACCGCATGTCTAACCATTTAGCTACTAGCTGATTACCTAGAGGGCAACAACTTTCACTTGGTTAGTCAAGTTAAGTCAATTGATCCAGTTAGATTTGACTAGGTTTGGATGACTTAACTTGATTAATGTAATGTTGATTTTTAATGCCCAGACTTACTGCGATGCACAGAAATAAGCATTCTGAAGTCTAGGCTGTACCCTATGCATCTCACGCCGTTCTAAGTTTCTCAAACGCAAGCAAGTTATGCCTAGTGTGCTTGTAAGATGCTCTGACTGAAACTAGAAGAACATGATTTCTAAGGTTAATTAGTGCCTAGGCTAAGTTCAGATTTTGAAAGTTTAATAAAATTGGGATTTTGAAAACATTATTTTTCCTAAAATTTTGAAGAATACAAGAACCAAGTTGATTAAAGATAAGGAGCATAAGGTCTATTCTACTAAGCACATTCCTATTTGTCTTCTAAGTACATTGAACTCAAGTTCAAGTAAGGGCTTTGTGAATATGTCAGCTAGGTTTGATTTGAACTCAACATAGTTAAGTATAATATCACTCCTAGCTATGTGATCCCTTACAAAATAGTGTTTTACTTCTATATGTTTAGTTCTTGAGTGGTGAATTGGGATTTTGGTTAGATTAATTGAACTTATATTGTCAATTGAAATTTTAGTGTTCTGATATTCTAATTGATAGTCTTTTAGGGTATGCATCATCCATAATAGTTGAGTTACACATTCTCCTAGGGCTATGTACTCAGCTTCATTCGTTGATAGGGCAACATAATGTTGCTTTCTGCTTGGCCAACTTACTAGGCACTGACCTAGAAATTGACAGCTATCACTTGTGCTTTTTCTATCTAGCTTGCACCTGGCATAGTCTATGTCAGAATAGCCAGTCAGATCAAAAGTGCAAGTCATAGGGTACCATAGTCCCACATTTAGGGTTCCCTTAATATATCTAAGTATTCTTTTAGCATGAGTTAAGTGTGACTCTTTTGGTTAAGATTGATATCTTGCGCACATACCTACTGCAAAAAGAATATCTAGTCGACTTGCAGTTAGGTACAGTAGACTTCCTATCGCACTTCGATAGTATTTCAAGTCTACTGGTTTTCCATCTAAGTCTGA
The DNA here is from genome assembly GCF_018446385.1 of Zingiber officinale. Classification (NCBI taxonomy): domain Eukaryota; kingdom Viridiplantae; phylum Streptophyta; class Magnoliopsida; order Zingiberales; family Zingiberaceae; genus Zingiber; species Zingiber officinale. The sequence goes on along the minus strand of NC_056004.1, from coordinate 54,331,913 downwards.
GTCAATTTTAATATTGGTAGTCATTGGTGTATTAATAATTTTTGAGTTTTCCATTCCAAATTTTCTAACTAATTCCTTAGCATATTTAGTTTGATAAATGTAAATTTCATCTTTGGTTTGTTTAATTTGTAAGCCTAAGAAGAAGTTCAGTTCACCAACTAAACTCATTTCAAATTCATCTTCCATTAATTTAGTAAATTCTTTTACGAATCTAGAGTTGGTTGATCCAAAAATTATATCATCTACGTATATTTAGGCTATAAAGATGTCATTTTCTAAGATTTTTACAAAGAGGGTTGGATCTATTTGACCTTGGTTGAAGCCTTTTGATATTAGATAATTGGATAAGCGTTCATACCAAGCCCTAAGAGCTTGTTTTAGTCCATATAGGGCCTTTTTTAGTCTAAAAACATGATTTGGATATTCTAAGTCCTCAAATCCTGGGGGTTGACTTACATATACCTCTTCTTTAATAAATTCATTTAAAAATGTGGATTTTACGTCCATTTGGTATAGCTTGAACCCCTTGTGTGCTGCATAGGCCAGCAGCATCCTAATGGATTAAAGTTTGGCTACAGGGGCATGTCTCATCATAATTTAACCCCTCTACTTGATTGAATCCTTTGGCTACTAATCTAGCTTTGTTTCTGACTATATTGCCATGATCATCTAATTTGTTCCTAAACACCCATTTAGTATCAATTATAGTCTTGTTCATAGGTTTAGGTACTAATTTCTAGACTTGATTTCTTTCAAATTGGGTTAACTCTTCCTACATCGCTAAGGTCCAGTCTGGGTCTGGTAAGGCCTCATCTATAGTTTTGGGTTCAATCTTGGAAATAAGGGTTATCTAACTTAGGTTCCTATAGGATGACCTAGTTCTGACTCCTTGAGTTGGATCACCCAAAATTTGGTTAGATGGGTGATTTGTACTTGTTCTAGTTGGCCTTATATTTGGGTTAGTAATTGGTTCTTAAGAGTCACTAGGTTTAAGTGTGTTTTCTTCATCTTCTATACTTTTTGAGTTAGCATTTTCTGTATTATTTTCATTTGTTGTGGTAGGTAGTTTATTTTCTTCATCAAATATTACATTTATTATTTCTTCAACTTTTAGGGTATTTTTATTATAAACTCTGTATGTCCTACTGGTTGTTGAGTACCCTAAAAATATTCCTGGGGTTGTTTTTGATGAAAATTTTCCTAAGTAATCTTTGGTATTTAAGATGAATACTTTACACCCAAATACTTTTAAATAGTTTAAGTTAGGGATTTTATTATAATATATTTCATATAGTGTTTTATTCTGAAATTTGTTAATTAGAATTTTGTTTTGTATATAACAGGCTGTATTAATAGTTTCGGCCCAGAATTGATTGGATAATTTGTATTCGTTTAACATGATTTTAGCGGCTTCTTGAAGGGTTCTGTTTTTACGTTCTACTAGGCCATTTTGTTGGGGGGTTCTAGGGCAAGAATATTCATGTTGATATCCATTAATTTCACAAAATTCAATAAACTTATGATTTTCAAATTCTCCCCCATGGTCACTTCTTATTCTTTTTATCTGTGTGTCTTTTTCATTTTCTATTATGTTACAAAAAGTCTTAAATACTTCAAAAGTTTCATCCTTAGTTTTTATAAATTTTACCCAAGTAAATCTTGAGTAGTCATCGATTATTACTAAGCAATATTAGTTTTTGCTTAGTGACTTGGCTTCGTGTAAATCAAACAAGTCTAGGTGAAGGAGCTCAAGTATTGAAGTTGTAATGACCCAAATTTCCTCATTTGGAGTTCTAATATTGGTTAAAAATATTTATAAATACTTTAGAAATTTTCTAGAGATTTTTAGAAATTTTTAGAGTATTTTTATGCAATTTTTGGAGGTCGTTTGGTATTTTTACTAAACAAAATAAGTTTCGACAAAAAAATGTCCAAGCCGAGATTCGAACCGGAAACCTCCGGCGGAGCCAACTCTTAAGTGAATCCGGCTGACCAAGTGTTCCAGCGAGCGTTGCTGATTAAAAGGGGAATGAAATTTATTTAAGTAGTAGAAGTTAATAACAGGAAATAATAGGAAGAAAAGGGTTGCAGCCAAGATTTGAACCCACGAGCCAAGCCTTAAGCAAAACGTGGCTGACCAAGTGTCCCAGCGAACGTTGCTGATTAAAAAGGGTAATGAAATTTATTTAAGTAATAGTTAATAGAAAACAGAAAATAAATGGAAATAAAGGGACGGCTGAGGAATCGAACCCGCGACCTCAAGATTTAGCAAAGCGCGGCTGACCAAGTGTTCCAGAGAGCATTGCTGATTAAAAGAAAGAACAAATTTATTTAAGCAGTAGTTAATAAAGAGGAAATAAAGAGGAGAAAAAGGGTTCGGCGGAGGGATCAAACCTGTGACCTCTGACCCGGTCAAAGATTTGGCTGACTAAGAATCCAAGCGGCGGTTCTATTTAAAAAAAAAGAAAAATTTATTTAAGAAGTTAACAGAAATACTAGGTTATAAAAGGGATAAGTTAGGAGGGGGTTTTATTCCCGTGACCTAAACCATTCTCTCCTTCTCTTCTGCGTGCGACGACGGAGCTCGGGCAGGAAACAAAAGGGAGTTAGGGCATCGTCTCCGGCGGGCAGCCAAAGTCCTAGAAGCCCTTCTTGTTCGGTTGTGAGTCTAAGAAGCAAGGTAAGTGCTTCCTCACCTGCAGTAGAGTAGTTTCAGATTCATGTGTTCTTGATTTCCGACGCATGCCGCAAAGATTAACGATTTTGAAGATATCCTGCCGTGAGTTTCATAAAGAAGATGAGAAGAGGTTTTAATTAATTTGAATATGTGGTTTAGTTTATTCATTATTGTTTGATTGGTGCTGCTACCATGAAACTAAATTTAGTTCATTTAGATTTGGAAAGGAGTAAATTGTTTTGTTATGCAGTGAGCATGAGACAAATATCATATTGATTAATTTATGGGAAGAGAATGCATAAATTTAAGGGAATATTAGATTCAGAAAAGATGATGATCAAATGTTGATAACGTAAATTAAGGATGAAAACTTTACTTTCAGATTTTTGGTGAAACTTATAGTGCAGATTTTTATGTAAGATTATAGTGAAGAATTTTGATTAAGCTTATAGTGCAGAATTTTGATTAAGCTTATAGTGTAGAATTTTGATTAAGTTAATAGTGCAGAATTTTGATTAAGTTTGTAGGCAGAATTTTGATTAAGCTTATAGTGCAGAATTTTGATTAAGTTTGTAGGCATATTTGATTAAGCTTACAGTGCAGAATTTTGATTAAGTTTGTAGGCAAATTTGATTAAGCATATATTGCAGAATTTTGATTAAACTTATAGTGCAGAATTTTGATTAAGTTTGTAGGCAGATTTGATTACGCTTGTATGCAGATTTAGTTTTAGTGCAGTTTCAATAAGCATTTCAGTACAATTCTATTAAGTATTTCCATGCAATTCTGTTAAGCATTTCAGTGCAGAGTTAATAATCATTTTAGTATAGTTTTGTATGAGACACCTTTTTAATAGAGGTATTAACAAGTATAAGCAAGATAAAGAAAAGAAAGAAAAAGGCCAAGGCCTTAAGTAGATCCCAAAGTCAAGACTTTAGGGATTTTGGCACACAAGGTGCTTAAAGAAAATGCCGAGGAATTATATATTAGAAGTAATAAAAGATAACAAGTATTTTACTTTATTTAAGAGGCTAGTACCCGACTTCCGAGGTTGTCGTTAAACAAATCCAGGTGTCCAATTCTGAGGTCTTGGCCATGGTAGACCGAGGTCTGCTCTTTTAGGATTGGTGGCTCGCTACCCCAACCTATTAGGGAACGCGCATAAGATGGTACTACGCCTGGGCCCAAGAGAAGTTGATTATTATTTTGAAGTATTAAAGTATAAGTTTTTAAACAAGTGAAATAAGATTCAGAAAGTGTTTTAAAATTCAGCAAGTTAGTTCTTTATGCTAGCATGATTGTATAGATTTGCTTTTCAGGATGTTTCTGTTGCTTGTAGATGAGCATGAGTAGTTTTCCTTTTGAGCATTCATCTTTTAGATTTCAGTATATTCACATGCATATTCGAGTTTTGTGAGTTAGATAGCGCTTACTAAGCAATTTTGCTTATAGATGCATTTTCCTCTTACTACAGATAAAGGAAAGGAAAAGCTATAGTCAAGGAAGGCGACAAGGAGGTGCGGATGGATGTGTGATGTGTGGACTATAGAAGCCTTGGGATTTAGCATAAGAATTTATTAAGATTGTCATTTATTAAGAATGTATTAGATTAGTCATTTAGTCTTCCGCTGCCAGTTAATTGCATGTTTTGAGTGTTTAGAGAGTTTTAAGTATAGAACATTACATGTGTGCAATGTTAGTTAAGATAAGTTAGTAGTCCAGTAGCGCTCTGCCCTTGCAGTCCAGTAGTGAGGAGGGTGGGGTGTTACAGAAGCAATTCTGTTTAGATTGGTTAACTTATGGGTTGATTTGGTTTGTTTACCTTGTTGACAGGCATCACAGATTGAATTTTCAATAAATTTTAATTTGGGCAGACCTCTAACTAGACCATTTTGACTTATTTTTTAAATGAATCTAGTATGAGTGTGACCCAGTCTCCTGTGCCACAACTCAGTTTCCTTTTGTTGTGTCAGGAGACACTTGATTGAGGATGTTGGTAGATTAATTGTGTAGGCATTGTCTCTCCTAACACTCTTAAGTGTGATTTCAGGGTTATCAATATTTTTAACTATACACCCAGATTTGGTAAAGTTTACTGAATAACCACTATCATATAACTGACTTATACTGAGTAAGTTAAAGTTAAAATTTTCAACTAATAATACTTTTTGAATAATAAAATCGGAACTGAGTTCGATGTTACCTCTTCTGATTACCTTAAGTTTATCATCGTTGCCGAATGCAACAGATCCTAAATTCTTTAGTTTAAGCTTTGTGAACTTTAGTCTATCTCCAGTCATATGTCTGGAGCATCCACTATCCAACATCGATTGATCCAATTCTTTATGTTCCTACACATAAAGTATTTGAATTGGAATCTGTTTAATGGGAAAGATAGTTTGATTGAAATTAGCTCCCTAATTTTCTATCTCACCCAATCTAGGTTTCCAATCAGATATCCCTTATGAATGATTGTGAGATGGTTAGATTATCAAGTTGTTTTGACCAAGTTAATTAGGTTTATGAGTCAAGTTTGTAATTTGATTAAGTTAATTTGATTAATTAGGTTCGAATGATTTGACTTACGTGAAAAAAAATTTAAAATTGTTTTAAAATAAGTTTTAAAAGAATTTTTAAGTAAGTTTTTTTTAAATATTTTTAAATAATTTTTTAAAACATTTTAAATAAGTTTTTAAAAGAATTTTTAAAATAAGTTTTTAAGTAAGTTTAAAAGAGTTTTTATGATAAGTTTTTAAGTAAGTTTAAAAGAGTTTTTAAAATAAGTTTTTAAATAAGATTTTAAAAGAATTTTTAAGATAAGTTTTTAAGTAAGTTTAAAAGAGTTTTTAAAATAAGTTTTTAAATAAGATTTTAAAAGAATTTTTAAAATAAGTTTTTTTTTAATATTTTTAAATAAGTTTTTTTTAAAAGATTTTTAAGTAAGTTTTTTTTAAATGATTTCCAAAGGATTTTTAAAATAATTTTTAAAATGATTTTCCAAGGGATTTTTAAAATAATTTTTAAACCAATTTTCAAAGGGATTTTTAAATAATTTTTAAAAGGATTTTCAAAAGGATTTTTAAAATAATTTTCAAAGGGATTTTTAAAATAAGTAAGTTTTAAGTAAGTTTTTTTTTAAAAGAATTTTAAAATAGGTTTTTTTAAATAAATTTGATTTTAATTAATTTAGTTTAATCCTTAGTCATCTAACCCGATCTAAATTTTTCAATCAGGAAATTTTATAATTTTGTGAGATGAATTAGGTTCAATTATAGGGTTTGGTTTAACTTTGTGTTAGATTTAGGTTTAGCTTTGGGCTCAACAAATAGACATTTTTCGGATAAACTTCTGAGCTATGATCAGTCACCTCGACATCATTAGAGTAATCATGCCTTCGAGGTTTTCCAAATAATCCACTGAACTTAGTACAAAATCTTGGTCTAAATGGTTAGGATATATAAAGGGTAGCTTCGATTAGTTCCACTTAGCCAAATGCACCAGGTCAAAGTCATATCTTCCTAGACATGCATAGACTAAACTTCCCTAACGTACTATCATCCAAAATTTCACTAGTACCATAGGTCAAATTAAACTTGTTCTCTTTCTAATTAGTCTTAATTACCCTATCGGGTAGCTTGGTTTGGGTTACCCTGCTGGGTAGGTTAGTTTTGGAGGTGTCAGCTATTCTGAAGTCTCCTCCTACATCATTGACAATTTTATTTAATTTTATAAATTAGATTTGAGTTAGTTTTGGAATTAGCCTCGATATGGTCTATCAAGGTAATGTACTTGATCCTTGGGGACCCAATATTGACTAAGTCCAACTTGATTAACTAAGTTGGACTTAGGTACATATGCTTGGACTATTTTACTATTCAGTCTGTTCATAAAGATAAATAAGATCGAAATTTCCTTTTTGCTTTGAATCCTAGTCCAGATCGATTGTAAACGGCTTTTTGTTTTCCAAGAATCAAGTCAAGATTCTTGGAACCCAGTGTAAACCGTTCCATTGCAATTTTCAAATCATTGACTTCACTTTTCAGGCTGGAATTCTCTTCTTCAAGTTTTTGGACTTTAGTTGAGGTTCCAGTCTGAACTGGGTCAGTCAAGGATTCAGTATTAGTCGCTTCTTTAAGGGATGTTACCTCCTTTAGAAGCGACTTGATCCGAACATTGGACTTAGCTACTTTACACATTAAATAATTAATTAAATTGTATAAACGACATTTACTTACAGAGGGGTTTGGCCCTTTGGAAACGGATGCGGATCCGTGGCTTCTCTCAGACTCAACTTCCGATTCGTCCTCGCTTCCGGACTCGTTGGTGTAGTCCAGGGCCGTCAAGGCAAGAAAGCTTGCCTGCTCGAGTTCTTCGTCGTCGGATTCATCGGAAGAAGACTCGTCCCACGTCGCCTTCAGGGCCTTCTTCCTTCTTGGTTTCTTAGGATCCTTCTAGTTCGGGCAGTTCGCCTTGATGTGCCCCTTCTGATTGCACCCGTAGCATGTCACATTGAACTTTACCTTTGCTTGGGCCTCCTTGGATTGAATTGTCTTTTTTAGGTCCTTCTTGTTAAAGCCTTTCTTTTTCTTGTAGAGCTTCCTCACCAGGTTGATGAGTTTGGCAGTGAGTTCGTCGTCATCGTTGTCTGAATCTGGTTCTTCTTCTGACTCCGGTTCGGTTTTGTGCTTTGATTTTAACTCGCGTGCTTTTCCTGTACCTACAATCAAAACCAAACCTTTCTCGACCGGACGTGAGTTAATCTATTCATGAAGTTCAAACTTAGCAAACAATTCATCTAATTTAATAACAGAAAGGTCCTTAGAGACCTTGTAGGCATCTAGCATAGATGCGCACAAGGTATTCCTCAGAAAGGCATTTAAGGAATACCTTATTACATCCCTGTTGTCTACCTGTTGCCCGATCGCATGTAGCCCGTTGAGTAGATCATGTATCCGGGCGTGGAGTTGGGTAGCCGTCTCACCTTCCTGCAATTTAATATTATATAACTTATTAAATATTAAGTCTCTTTTACTTACCTTGGTGTCGGACGTTCCTTCATGAAGCTCGATCAGCTTCTCCCACAATTCCTTAGTGCTAGAGAAAGGGTCGACGCGGTTGAGCTCCTCTTTTGTTAGTCCACACTGGAGGGTGCAAGTTGCTCTGCCATTTGCTTCCACCTTCTTGATTAATGCTGGATCCCAGTTTTCGCAAGGTATTAGTTTGCCGTCTTCATCGGTCGGTAGTTCAAATCCAGTCTTGACGATCATCCATATCTCGAACTGGATTTTCAAGAAAATTTCCATTCTGCCCTTCCAGTAACCGAAGTCTTCTCCGGTCAAGAGTGGGGGATGGACAGTGTTGTAGCATTCTTGTTGGGCCATTTAGAGGATATGCACAAAAAAAAAAAAGATGTCCCAGGACTTGATCCTGGATTAGTAGTGCGGTATGAAAATAAAAATAAATTGTGTTCTCAAGTGGTGTTACACCAACTTCGATAAAAGAAGACGATTACGAAAAGAACTAGATCAGAATGTAGCAATTATGATAATTCCAATCGACTCCGAAAATTGAAAAACACCACGAAAAGAATGCTTGATTGGTGGTTGCACCAAATCAAAGCTACCCCGCTTTGATACCAATTGTTGGATCGAAAGCGATAGAGGGGGGAGGGGGTGAATAGCGCTCGTAGCTTTCACACGTTTCGGATTCGAAAAACTCGACGAGTAAAGCAGCGGAATTAAAAAACAATCACGAACACAAGTTATATACTTGGTTCGGAGCCTAGGGCGACTCCTACTCCAAGGCCCACGCTCGTTGAGCATTTACGTTGGGCAACAACTATAATAGAGTTAAGGATTACAACTTTGAATTATAATATGTTGAATAAAGAATACCGACAATACAAGAGATTTGAAGGACGGAGTCGTCGGTTGTTCTCGGATTAGCATAGTGTCGTTGAAGCGTTCGGAGAGCGTTCAAAAGTACAAGTCGTTCTGTTCGAGTTCGATCATTAGGCTGCTTCCCGAGGCTCATTTTTATAGCCTTTGCAGATCTGATCCAGATCCTCAAAATCTGGGATCAGCTTTGACCCAAGGCAGAACAGTCGACCGGTCCCCAATTCGGTCGACCGATCAGGCGATCTCCTCCTCATCCGATCTACCCGATCCGCTAGCTCCGCTTCGATCTGGTCAAGCCTTATCCCCTGTTCGGTCGACCGATGCCCAGGTTCGGTCGACCAATGCCCAGGTTCGGTCGACCGATGGCCAGGTTCGGTCGATCGATCCTCTGGTCGAGCCTGGTCCACTCGCTGGACATCTGATCTGCAGCTTGGGGGGGAGGGTTCGGTCGATCGATCTCAGTCGATTCTGACCCTGCACAAAAACTGTTAGAACTGTTCTCCTACAAAACAAAGTTAGAATATAGCAGAATATCTAAGTAAATAAATTGACAGTCTTCGGACTGTCCGGTTCTGACTTCGAATTTCCGACCAGAAATCCTAGGTCGTACCGACGCCTACTGTTCCATCTTCCGGGGAACGCGTCCTCTCCTACTCCCCTCAGGAGATATTACCTGACGCCAGTCCGGTCCTCCAGACTGACTGGACTTTCTTCCTAGGGTTACCACCCCCTAAACCCTAGGGTTACCGCCCCTTAGGGTTTTTCTCCACCTAGGGTTACCTCCCCCTAGGACCTAAGGTTGCCCCCCCCTTAGAATTTTTCTCCACCTAGTGCCCCCCCATTAGGGTTTTCACCTTGCCTAACCGCAGCTAGGACTTTTGCCAAAGAATACTTAGGACTTTACTGCAATCTCCATCAGACATGTTAAATCATAAATAAGCTTAACTTTGATTCCTTTGCTATTATCAAAACTTGTGTTCGATCGTCGGATGCTTCCCGCACCAATAGTTCCGGACGCCTGGATCCCTTCCGAGTGCCTTAATCCCTTCCAGGCGACGGATTCTGACGTAGGCCCGTCTAATCAGTATGCTCCAGCTTGGCGACGAGATAAAGTTTGACATTCCGGGCGCTCGGACCAGCTCCGGGCACTTGGACCAGCTTTGGGCGCTCGAACCGCAAAGGCGCTTGCCTAGGAACCTCGTCGGGGCGAAAGCTTCTCGGGCGCCTAGAGCTGCTCCAGGCGCCTAGACCACCAGTTTCTAGCACTTCAATTTCCTACAACACAAGGTTAGTCCAGACATATAAGTCTACACTTCAACTTATTTCAACTTATATATAACGAAATATAAGTTTTGATAGTTTTTGGACTGTCCGGACTTGACTTTGAGTTTCGCTGAAATCCTAGGTCGGACCGACGCCTACTGTTCTCATTTTCGGGAACGCATCCTCACCTACTCTTCTCAGGAGAGATTATCTTTTGCCAAATCGGTTACACTGTCTGGACTTCTGCTCAGCATTTAAGGCTTCAGGACTTTTCCGCTGGACGTCCGATCCCCGACCCGTCCAGTCTTTTGCCTGGTGTCCACAACTCTCAAGACTTCCACCTAGAATTCTCGATCCTAGGATTTCACCTGACGTCCTCGACCTGTTAAGACTTCGCCCAGTTCCCCGGACCAGAACTTCGTTGCCTAACTGTAGCCAGGACTTTCCATAACCTAGGGTTACCGTCCCCTAAGACCTAGGGTTACTTCTCCCTAGGATTTTCTACCTACCTATAATCCACTAGGACTTTTTACCTAAGAACACTTAGGACTTTCCTGCAAGCTCAATCATACTTGTTAGTCAACAAGACATCTTAACTTTTGAATTTTTTGTCATAATTAAAACACAGGTTCAATCGTCTGATGCTCTCTACACTAACATAAAAAAGTGTCGTGTCTGACTCAGAACCTTCGACACCTTTGAGGAGGTGCGGGTCTACGATACCACCATCCACTAATTCCGCAACCCCAAGGCCAAGACCAATTTTTAGGGGTGTAATCGAGCCGAGCCGAGCTGAACCCTTGAATATTTGAGTTTGACTCGTTTATAATCGAGCCGAACTCGAGCTTTATTTAACGAATATATTCATGGCTCACGAGCTTATTCGAGCTTTTATCGAGCCTAAACGAGCTTAATAAATATAAATTATAAATTTAAATATTCATTAAAAGTTAAATTATATATTTTTAAAAAATTATAATATTCTTGTTAAAATTTATAATTTTATTCTAATAAATAAATTTAATATATTTGTCTATGTTTTTCATAACTAGAGTGTAAAATCTATAAATTCAATATCAAAACTATTATTTTTTTTATTTAAAAGTTGATTCATTAGCTTAACGAAATGTTCACGAGCTAACGAGCCGAATATTGTGAAGCTTGAGCTTGGTTTGTTTATTTTAACGATCCTCATTAAACGAATTCAAACGAACTTTTATCGAATCGAGTTTCGAATAGCTTACGAACGACTTGACTCATTTACACCCTTATCAATTTTCTTTGCACCCCTGACCCATGCGGGACCCTCGCCATCCTGGAGCAGCGCCTTCCGCACCATCTAGTTGTCCGCCTCCTTGAAGAGGCCTGTTGCTAGCCCCTCACTGCTAGACCTCCATCTCAGCCGTCACTCCTCCCGGTTCCTTTTCTCTCACTACTTGTCGGTGTCGGCCCCGACCGTTGCTCGCTGGTGTTTTTCGATTGGATCACGGCCTCCAAGAAGGCGCCGGTCGTGAGGAAAGATCCAAATCGTACTATGGGTAGCGAGGTGGAGAGCGAGTCAGACTCGTTGTCGGTGGTTGATTGGCTCCGTTTTTATGTGGACGAAGAGGATTTGTTTGGGATTGGATCTGAAACTGCCGCCTCCGGCGGAGGACATTTGATCGAACCACCGTGGATTTTGTAAATAACGATGATATTATTTGTCTTTTTTTTCTTTATTTTGTTTATGGTAAATGCCATTATTAGGCATCTCACCAGGCGAGAGTGTACGATGAAACACGGGTTTTTTTTTAACAAAGAGAAACAAATTTCTTTATCTATGAAATTTTAATCTATTTATTTACGCAGTAGTTTGGTGGGGAACCAGCCACGTCATGTGCCCACCCGGGCACGCATCAATCGGGAAAAAAAATAAACCACTTCGCATCGCATGGCTGAGTTAATTAGGACGCGGTATTATTGCTGTAATGAATACGAGTTGAATTTTGATAAACCATTGTGTATATGTAGGACGTCCTGAGTCCATATATGACCTTTGCCGTAAAAAAACGTGAAAACAGCAATGAAAAATAAATGCCAAAAGACTCAAGTTAAAATTTTATTTTTATCTTGGGAGCTCGCTTTCATTGCAAGCTTTCTGTTGGAAAAATAGGAATGGAAACGGGTTATTAGTCCCACATCGAAAGAATAATATGAAAGTAGATATTTTCTTTTAGTTCTAAATCTTAGTCCAGATCGAATGTATACGACTTCCTAATTTCTAAGAATCAATTCAAGATTCTTAGAACCCAGTGTAAATCGTTCCAATGTAGTCTTCAAATCCTTGACTTGAATTTTCAGGTTGGAATTCTCTTCCTCAAGCTTTTGAACTTGAGTTGAGGTTCCAGTCTGAACAGTGTCAATCAAGGATTCGGAGTGAGTCACTTCTTTAAGGGATGTTACCTCCTTTAGAAGCGACTTTATCCGAATATTGGATTTTGCAAGTTTATGCATTAAGTAATTAATTAAATTATATAATCGACGCGTACTTACAGGGATGTTAGGCCCTTCGGAAACGGATACGAATCCGTGGCTTCTCTCGAACTCAGCTTCTGATTCGTCCTCGCTTCCGGATTCGTTGAGTTGGTCCCAAGCCGTCATTGCAAGAAAACTCGTCTGCTCGAGTTCTTCATTGTCTGACTCTTCGAAAGAAGACTCGTCCCAGGTCGCCTTTAGTGCCTTCTTTCTTCTTAGTTTCTTCGTGTCTTTCTGGTTCGGGCAGTTGGTCTTGATGTGCCCCTTTTAGTTGCATCTGTAGCACGTCACCTCGACTTTTAGCTTTGAGTTTGGTTGGGTCTCCTTAGACTGGATCACCTTTCTAACATCCTTCTTGTTGAAGCCCTTCTTCTTTCTGTAGAGTTTCCTCACCAGGTTGGCAAGTTCGATCGTGAGCTCATCGTCGTCGTCGTCCAAATCCGATTCTTCTTCTGACTCCGGTTCGGTTCTACGCTTTGTCTTAGCTTCCCAGGTTCTTCTTGTACCTACAACCAAAGTTATACCCTTCTCGGCCAAATGTAAGTTAATCTGTTCATGTAATTCAAATTCTGCAAATAATTCATCTAACTTAATTGAAAAAAAAATCCTTAGAAACCTTGTAAGCATCTACCATGGATGCCCACAAGGTATTCCTCGGAAAAGTGTTTAGAGAATACCTGATTATATCTCTGTTTTCTACCTTCTGTACGATTGCGTGTAGACCGTTGAGGAGATCTTGAATGCGGGTGTGTAACTAGCTCGCTGTTTCACCTTTCTGTAATTTTATATTATATAGTTTATTAAGAATTAAATCTGTCTTGCTTACCTTGGTGTCGGACGTTCCTTCTGTTAGAATGTATACTAAAAGCCTAGCTTTTGGTATAAAACATTTATCTAGAAATAAGAATCACATTGGTCAAATGTCTACATTTGTGATAAATGTAGTTGTTCAATTAATTTATATTGTAAAGGTAGATCCGCTACCTTAGCGGCCCCCTAGTGCCGGCCCCACGGATATGGAGGGAGGTTCATGCAGGTACACAGGCCATAGGCGCATGGCGGGGTAAACCCCAGGTCGTCAGTTCCTGAGAATCGACCCCTGGCCATTACGCCAGAGATACCATGCGCCCACCGTCTGCGCTATGCCCTGGGGGCAATTAATTTATATTGTAGATAACATGGTGTGTGGTGTCACACACAGAAGATCATGTTATCAGTACCTTATAAATTATAAACAATAGCTCACGACCATGATGGAAAGGAACAAATCATTGGAAACTCGTAGTGTAATTAGGTGTTAGTTTATCTTAACTATATAATTACACTAGTACACTAAGAGTGTATTGAGTAGGACCATTAGAGGTCGTTTCTTTTATACTGACTTTATAAAGGAACAAAGACCTCAGTTATTATGGAAGTGTGTGCTCTTAATCTTAATATAATAACAAGCACATATATTTGATATTTATTTCTTTAATTTATCAATGGGTGAGATTTAGTTCGATGAATCAATAAGTCCGATAAGTTGGGAAATGATATCACTTATAGTGTGTGTTGTTGATTATAAAAGGAAACTGTGTCCTAGTAATCTAGGTTGAGAATGTCCCCAAGAGGAGCTCATAAGGATTGTCATGTTAAACCCTGCAGGTGGACTTAGTCCGACATGACGATGAAGTTGAGTGGTACTACTCTTGGAGCTAGATATTAATTAAGTGAGTTGTTAGTAACTTACTTAATTAGTGGACATTTGTTATCTTAAACACAGAGAGTCTAACACACTCATGATAAGAAGGAGCCCAAAATGTAATTTGGGATTGGTGCGGTAGTTCAATAATAGTTCTCTAGTAGAATGAATTATTATTGATAAAATTAAGTTGTGTGTTCGGGGCGAGCACGGAATGCTTAATTTTATCGGGAGACCAAAACCAATTCCTCCTCTCGGTCCCTATCGTAGCCTCTAGTATATAGAGATTTATACCCACCACATACCCACCTTCTTACCCATCCAATGGGGCCGGCCAAGCTAGCTTGGAACCCAAGCTAGTGCCGGCCAAGACCAAGTGGATGAGCCATATAGGTGGCCGGCCAAAGCTTGGGTCCCAAGCTTAGGTGGCCGGCCACTAGAATATTAAAAAAGATTTTTATTAAAATTATTTCTTATGTGGATATCATGATTTTAAAAGAGAGTTTAAAAATTAAAAATTTCCTTTTATAGCTTTCTACAAAAGATTAAGAGAAGAGATTAATCTCTTTCCTTATTTGTAGTTTAAAAGGATGGTTTTAATTTTTTGGTAAAAACTTTCCTTATTTGTAAATCATCTACATGTTTAAAAGAGAGTTTAAAATTTGAAATCTTTCCTTATTTGTTGATTAAAGGAGGATTTTAAATTTTAAGAAAACTTTCCTTTTTAATCATGTTCATGATTTAAAAGAGAGTTTAAAATTAAATATTCTCTTTTATAAGTTTCTACAAAAGATTAAGAAAAGATTTGATATCTTTCCTTATTTGTAGATTAAAAGAGATTTTAATTTATAGAGATAACTTTCTTTTTATCCACATGTTTAAAAGAAAGATTTTAATTTATTAAATTTCCTTTTTATAAACCAATCATGAAGGGATAAAAATTATTGGAGAAATTTTTATAAATTTCCGGAAGCAAATAAGGAAGTTTTAATTGGTGTTTAAAATTTTATTTGCTTGGAGATTTTATTTGTTATGGCCGGTCATTGTAATTTGAAAAGAGAAAATTGTTTTAATTAAATAAATTTTCCTTTCCAATGGCAAAAGAATTAAGGAAGTTTTTATTAAATTTTCCTTATTTGCCAAGACCAAGGATTATAAAAGAGGAGGTAGAGGAGGCTTCAAGGCGAAGGACTCTATTCTATTTTTCTTCCTCTTTTCCTTGGTGTGGTGGCCGACCCTTCCCTTTCTCTTCTCTCCTCTTTTTGTGGCCGAAATCTATCATCTCTTGGAGCTTGGAGGATATGGCCGGATCAAGGAAGGAGAAGGAGAGAAAGCATGCATCCCTTGGAGCTTGATTGGTGGAAAATTCTTCATCCTTTGGAAGTTCTTGTGCTTGGCCGAAACTTGAAGGAAGAAGGAACAAGGTGCCTAGGTGGTTCTCATCTTGGAAGATCGTTGCCCACACAACGTCCGAGGTTAGAAGAGGAATACGGTAGAAGATCAAGAGGTCTTTCTAAAAGGTATAACTAGTAATTTTTCTTTCCGCATCATACTAGTTATTTTTGGAAATAATACTAAATACAAGAGGCATACGATTCTAGTGTTTTGAATTTGTTTTCGATATAGTGTTCTTTTGTTTTTCTTTTCCTTGTGATTTGATTGTTCTTTTCGGTTGATCTAAAGTTATTTTAGGAAATTAAATATTAGCTTTCCTTAAAAGGTTTTGTCTAGTCAGTGGTGGTTGCTCCCATATCCAAGAAGGTCATGTGCCTCGCCACGTCAGTACTGGGAACCAATTTTAGAAATTAATATTTAATGGAATTAATAACTTAGGTTATTTGGATCAAACATGTTAAGTTTCGCAGGAGATCCAAGTCAAAACCTAAAAGAACAAATAGATTAAGTTTTGGATCAAACGTGTTAAGTTCCGCAGGCGATCCAAAATTTAATTTAAAAGAACACATGGTAGCTAGGAAAAGGTTCAGACCTTTGTACAAAATTTTTGTACAGTGGAACCATTAGGTTTTCCGAGTAGCAACTAACAATTGGTATCAGAGCTAGGGTTTTGCCTCTGTGTATTTGGTATTAGTTTAATTATGCACATGTCATACATAATTTAGGCAGGTTAATAGTAGGATGTGCTAACTTTGTGGATGCAGGATCCAACTATTATGGCTTATAGTTATTATGTGTGTGATTGGACCCTTGGACATGTCAAGGGCATTTTATTGTGTGTGCATGATTGTATTATAAAATACAGCAGGAACTGTATTTAGTTTTATTAGGATTTTATTTTTTGATCTAGTTACATGTACATTCCTTTTATGGAATATAGGATCGACGGATATAAATTTTATTTTATGTTCGATCTAGTTTACATGTACATTCCTTCGAGGAATATAGGATCAAAAAATGTAAAATTCTATTTATGTCGCGGATCGAATCTTGCAAGGCGTGGAACCTTTTGAGGACCAGAGGCGTAGCGGAACAAGGAGCAAGATGGATGCGACAACTAGACCCGGTGGCGGTGGCCAAAAATGGCAGCAGCTAGGGTTGGCGACATACGGAGGACAGCAATAGATAAAAGCCATAATAGTTGAAAATTAGTTTTTCTATTTATTGCTTTTTATGCTGTGTTTTGTGTGCTTGTTAGTATGCATGCTAAGTAGGCTAGCATAGTCAAAATTCCTCACTTTAAATAACTAAGTGGGAGAGGGATTTATTTTTAAATAAATTCCACGGTCTCCATTACTGGTTTATAAGTGATGCAACAAGCTTGCGCGTTGCCTCTGAGTGCCTTCCTCCATATCGGATGAGCTTGTTTGCAGATCACTAGCTTAAACTTCCATTTTGGATGACTATAGGAAGTTAATTAAGAGCGTGTGATCTTCCCCATCGGAAGGGGCACAATCTTATTAATGGACTTAGTGTCAAGTAATGGTATACACTTAGGCATGTCTAATAGTATCCTCCCCATCGGAGTCACTGCTATTGTTTGTGTGAACGAAGAAAATCAACTATTAATTTGTCAAATAAATAAGTTGACAAGATAATAAAATTAAAAACTCCTCTTACAAATGTTTGATTTTGTATACGTCCACACTATCGTGGCATACAAAATTCACGGTGTTTGAGGTAATTTTATTTTGTCATAAAGAATTATTGACAAGATAATTAATGGGTAAAACCCTCCTCTTACAAATGTTTAAATTCTGTATACGTCCACACTATCGTGGCATGCAAAATTCATGGTGTTTGAGGTGTTGGTGAATTTAAATAATATTGTTTGAGGAATCAATGTTATTTTAAATTCAAAAAGTTTTGACCAAATATTTGATCAAAGATAGATCAACTATTAATTTTATTCGTCATAAAGTAAAGTTGACGAGATAATAAAATTAATGGATAAAATCTCTTTTTTGATTTTGTATACGTCCACACTATCGTGGCATACAAAATTCATAGGGATTTTAAAAGAATTGATCTTGACCAAATATTTTTGTGATTCTTAGGATTTAAAATGTTTGTCAATCCCCTAGTTGTTATACTATAGAAAAGACTTAGTAGTCCCAATTATAATGATTGGAAATATGACTTACATTAAGGTAGACTGTCTTCTTAGAACTAAGAACAATTTAGATGTATTTAATTCATTAGTTGAAACATGTCTAGTGGTGTTATCTACCAGAACCTGGAGTGTAGATACAGATGCCATTAATCATGTCTGCAATTCATTGCAGGGTTCCAGGAAACCCGACAACTAAATGAAAATAAAAACACCGTCCACATGCGCATTACTGCAAAAGTAGCAGCTGTTGCAGTGGGAGAGGTTTATTCTCTAATAGGAATAAAATATGGATTATTAGAAATTGTCTTTACATACTAAGTTTAGAAAGAACCTGATTTCAGTTTCTAAACTATTATAGAATAGATATTGTGTCTATTTTGATAACAAAGTTGTTATCAAGAAAAATAGGGAAGTTATCTATTCTGGTATGTTGGTTGACAATTTATAATCCAATAACTCCCACGATGCAACAAATGAAAATTAGTAACACATCTTCTAACTTTAAGAGAAAGCAACCTTCGGAAATGAACCAATTATATCTTTGGCATCTAAAGCTAGGTTATATTAACTTAAGTAGGATTCATTGGTAGCTGATGAACTTTTTAGTTCATTAGTAGTGGAAATTTTTCCAACCTGCGAGTCTTACTTGGAAGGAAAAATAACCAAGAAGCTTTTAAGTCTAAGGGGTATGGAGCCAAAGATATGTTGGAATTGGTTCATTCTGATTTGTGTGATCCTATGACTATCCAGGCAAGAGGTAGTATTGAATATTTTTTCTATTTTATAGATAACTATTCAAGATACAAATACATTTACTTAATGTGCCGCAAGACTAAGTACTTTGATTAGTTCAAAGAGTACAAGGCTGATGCGGAGAAACGTCAAAGTAAAAGTATCAAGACACTACGGTGAGATCGTAGTGGCAAATACCTCTTGGGAGAATTTAGGAGTCACTTATCAAAAGTAGGGATTCAATCCAAACTAACTGCACCTGGTACACCCCTACAGAATGGTGTAGAAAAAGAAAGGTATATGACTCTTATCGAAATAAGTAGATTGATGATGAGTTATTTGGAAAATTACCAAATTCATTTTAAGGATATACTCTGGAAACGGAAGTGAATATAGTACCTTCCAAAGTCAGAACTCTCTACTCATATAGAATTGCTAAATAGGCATAAGCCTATTTTGAAGCATATTCGGATTCGGGTAGTCCAGCACATATGCTGAAGAGAGACAATGATAAGTTGGACAGGAATTCACTTGTTTGTAAGTTATCCTAGAGAAATGAAAGTAGGTTTATAGTCTTAAAAATCAGAAGGTCATTGTTAGCATCAATGATCGATTTTTAGAAAAGGACTATGTAATAAACCACAAGCCCATAAGTAAATTTGTTCTTAAAGAAATTATAAAGGACATGTCTAATCTAGTACCAACTGTACAAGATGAAATATCACAAGAAACTGCAACACGTATCACAATTGATACACAATTATAGACAGTACATCATCGTAATGAGAGGGTTGTCAAACAATCAAAAGGATTCATGTTTTGGGAGAGTTTTTGGACTTGATCCCAAATGAACATGAGTCTGATCCTAGAAATATGATGAAACACTCCAAAATAAAGATGCAACATCTTGGCAAAGAGCAATGAATACAGAATTAGAATATATGTATTCTAATCAAATCTGGAAGCTTGTAGAACCACTAGATGGTGTAAAAGTCATTGGGTGAAAATATGTCTACAATAGGAAAAGATGGATAGACAGGAAGGTGGAAACTTTCAAAGCAAGGCTTGATGAAAAAGGAAACTTTTTCACTGGTAGTCATGCTTAAGTCTATCCGGATTCTTTTATCTATTTAGCAAGTGGATGTCAAGACAGCATTCCTTAATGGAAGTCTTGAAAAAAGCATCCATACAAAGTAACCAGAAGGGTTCATTGCAAAGGGCAAAGAGCATTTTGTGTGCAAGCTCAATCAGTTT
Source organism: Zingiber officinale (assembly GCF_018446385.1). Classification (NCBI taxonomy): domain Eukaryota; kingdom Viridiplantae; phylum Streptophyta; class Magnoliopsida; order Zingiberales; family Zingiberaceae; genus Zingiber; species Zingiber officinale. The sequence goes on along the minus strand of NC_056004.1, from coordinate 54,312,324 downwards.
ATGGACTGAGGCAAAGCTTCAAGGTCTTGGAACATCCGGTTTATCAAAGGAATCCAGACCTATGGATTTATTTAGTAACCGGATAAGTCTTGTGTATACAAAAAGTGTGATGGAAACGTGGTGGTATTTCTTGTACTATATGTAGATAACATTTTTGGTAGTTGGAAATAATATCAAAATGTTGTTAGAAGCAAGGGTATGGTTGTCCAAGCAATTCGATATGAAGGACTTGGGAGAATGAATATATTCTTGGGATCAAAGTAATAAGGGATCGCAAGAAAAGAATATTTTAATTATCCCAAGCTTCATATATCGAAAAAATCTTTGCTCATTTTAAGCATGCAGAACTCCAAGAAAGGTTTCTTACCTTTTGGGCTTGGAGTAGTTTTATCTAAAGAGATGTCTCCGAAGACATCAAAGGAGATAGAGGAAATGAAGGCAGTTCTTTATGCTTCGGCTGTCAGAAGCCTAATGTATGCTATGCACGAGATCAGAAATTTGTTTTGCCAAGGGCATAGTTAGCAGATATCAAAGTAACCCTGGACAAGAACATTGGACTGCAGTAAAGCATATATTGAAGTACCTTAGAGGCACTAGAGATTATATGCTAGCTTACAAGGCAGTTAATTTGGTCCCTGTGGGTTGCACGGATTTTGACTTCTAATCGGATAGGGACAATATTAAGTCAACCTCGGGGTTTTTGTGTTTACTTTAGGAGGTAAAGTCATAACTATGGAAAAATGATAAGCATAGGTGTTTTTCTGGACTCCACCATAGAAGCTGAGTATATGGCAAGCCTCTGAGGTAGCCATAAAAGCTGAATGACTCAATAACCTCAAGATAGACTTAGATATGATTTCTGGTTTGTCCAAAGATTATTACAATTTATTGTAATAATAGTGGTGCAGTAGCAAACTAGAAGAAACCATGAGTCTATAAGGCAAGTAAACACAATAGAGCCCAATACGAGAAATTGTATAACGAGGAGAAGTTGTTGCCGCCTAGATTGCATCAGATGATAACCTAAGGTCCTTAAGGCAAGTGCTTTTTGAAAGGCATGGGAATCAGATGTATGGCAACAGATATGACAGCTTAGTCTTTTAGTATAAGTGGGAGATTGTTAGAATGTATACTAAAATCCTAGCTTTTGGTATAAAACATTTATCTAGAAATAAGAATCACATTGGTCAAATGTCTACATTTGTGATAAATGTAGTTGTTCAATTAATTTATATTGTAGATAACATGGTGTGTGGTGTCACACACAGAAGATCATGTTATCAGTACCTTATAAATTATAAACAATAGCTCACGACCATGATGGAAAGGAACAAACCATTGGAAGGTCGTAGTGTAATTAGGTGTTAGTTTATCTTAACTATATAATTACACTAGTACACTAAGAGTGTATTGAGTAGGACCATTAGAGGTCGTTTCTTTTATACTGACTTTATAAAGGAACAAAGACCTCAGTTATTATGGAAGTGTGTGCTCTTAATCTTAATATAATAACAAGCACATATATTTGATATTTATTTCTTTAATTTATCAATGGGTGAGATTTAGTTCGAAGAATCAATAAGCCCGATAAGTTGGGAAATGATATCACTTATAGTGTGTGTTGTTGATTATAGAAGGAAACTGTGTCCTAGTAATCTAGGTTGAGAATGTCCCTAAGAGGAGCTCATAAGGATTGTCATTTTAAACCCTGCAGGTGGACTTAGTCTGACATGACGATGAAGTTGAGTGGTACTACTCTTGGAGCTAGATATTAATTAAGTGAGTTGTCAGTAACTTACTTAATTAGTGGACATTTGTTATCTTAAACACAGAGAGTCTAACACACTCATGATAAGAAGGAGCCCAAAATGTAATTTGGGATTGGTGCGGTAGTTCAATAATAGTTCTCTAGTGGAATGAACTATTATTGATAAAATTAAGTTGTGTGTTCGGGGCAAGCACGGGATGCTTAATTTTATCGGGAGACCAAAACCAATTCCTCCTCTCGGTCCCTATCGTAGCCTCTAGTATATAGAGATTTATACCCACCGCATACCCACCTTCTTACCCATCCAATGGGGCCGGCCAAGCTAGCTTGGAAGCCAAGCTAGGGTCGGCCAAGACCAAGTGGATGAGCCATGTAGGTGGCCGGTCAAAGCTTGGGTCCCAAGCTTAGATGGCCGGCCACTAGAATATTAAAAAGGATTTTTATTAAAATTATTTCTTATGTGGATATCATGATTTTAAAAGAGAGTTTAAAAATTAAAAATTTCCTTTTATAGCTTTCTACAAAAGATTAAGAGAAGAGATTAATCTCTTTCCTTATTTGTAGTTTAAAAGGATGGTTTTAATTTTTTGGTAAAAACTTTCTTTATTTGTAAATCATCTACATGTTTAAAAGAGAGTTTAAAATTTGAAATCTTTCCTTATTTGTTGATTAAAGGAGAATTTTAAATTTTAAGAAAACTTTCCTTTTTAATCATGTTCATGATTTAAAAGAGAGTTTAAAATTAAATATTCTCTTTTATAAGTTTCTACAAAAGATTAAGAAAAGATTTGATATCTTTCCTTATTTGTATATTAAAAGAGATTTTAATTTATAGAGATAACTTTCTTTTTATCCACGTGTTTAAAAGAAAGATTTTAATTAATTAAATTTCCTTTTTATAAACCAATCATGAAGGGATAAAAATTATTGGAGAAATTTTTATAAATTTCTGGAAGCAAATAAGGAAGTTTTAATTGGTGTTTAAAATTTTATTTGCTTGGAGATTTTATTTGTTATGGCCGGCCATTGTAATTTGATAAGAGAAAATTGTTTTAATTAAATAAATTTTCCTTTTCAATGGAAAAAGAATTAAGGAAGTTTTTATTAAATTTTCCTTATTTGCCAAGACCAAGGATTATAAAATAGGGGGTAGAGGAGGCTTCAAGGCGAAGGACTCTATTCTATTTTTCTCCCTCTTTTCCTTGGTGTGGTGGTCGGCCCTTCCCTTTCTCTTCTCTCCTCTTGTTGTGGCCGAAATCTATCATCTCTTGGAGCTTGGAGGATGTGGCCGGATCAAGGAAGGAGAAGAAGGAGAGAAAGCATGCATCCCTTGGAGCTTGGTTGGTTGAAAATTTTTCATCCTTTGGAAGTTCTTGTGCTTGGCCGAAACTTGAAGGAAGAAGGAAGAAGGTGCCTAGGTGGTTCTCATCTTGGAAGATCGTTGCTCACACAACGTCCGAGGTTAGAAGAGGAATACGGTAGAAGATCAAGAGGTCTTTTTAAAAGGTATAACTAGTAATTTTTCTTTCTGCATCATACTAGTTATTTTTGGAAATAATACTAAATACATGAGGCATACGATTCTAGTGTTTCGAATTTGTTTTCGATATAGTGTTCTTTTGTTTTTCTTTTCCTTGTGATTTGATTGTTCTTTTCGGTTGACCTAAAGTTATTTTAGGAAATTAAATATTAGCTTTCCTTAAAAGGTTTTGTCTTGTCGGTGGTGGTTGCTCCCATATCCAAGAAGGTCATGTGCCTCGCCACGTCAGTACTGGGAACCAATTTTGGAAATTAATATTTAATGGAATTAATAACTTAGGTGATTTGGATCAAACGTGTTAAGTTTCGCAGGAGATCCAAGTCAAAACCTAAAAGAACAAATAGATTAAGTTTTGGATCAAACGTGTTAAGTTCCGCAGGCGATCCAAAATTTAATTTAAAAGAACACATGGTAGCTAGGAAAAGGTTCAGACCTTTATACAAAATTTTTGTACAGTGGAACTATTAGGTTTTCCGAGTAGCAACCAACACCTTCAAGAAGCTTGATCAGTTTCTCCCACAGTTCTTTGGCGCTTGTGAATGGGCCGACGCGGTTCAGCTCCTCTTTCGTCAGTCCACATTGGAGGGTGCAGGTCTCCTTGGCGTTTGCTTCTACCTTTTTTATAAGAGTCGCGTCCCAGTTCTCGTATGGTATTAGCTTGCCGGTGCCGTCAGTTGGTAGTTCAAGGCCGATTTTGACGATCATCCAGACTTCAAAGTGAGCCTGCAGATACGCCTCCATCCAGCCCTTCCAGTTACTGAAGTCATCTCCGGTGAAGAGCGGTGGGCGAGCAATGCTATACCCTTCTTGAAGAGCCATTGAAACTTGCGATAAAACTTGCATACAAAGCAAACAAAAAACTTGTCCCAAGAATAGATCCTGGATTAGCAGTGTAGTTTAAAACAAGAATAATGACGATCTCAAGTGGTGTTGCACCGACTTCGAGATAAGAATCCGATTATGAAAAGCTAGATCGGAAGACGGTAAGAATACCGATTTTGATCGACTCCGAAAAAACTGAAAAACACCACGAAAAATTTGCTTGAATGGTGATTGCACCAAATCAAAGCGACCCCGCTTTGATACCAATTGTTGGATCGAGAAGTACTAGAGGGGGGTGAATAGCACTCGTGGCTTTCACTTTTTCGTATTCAGAAATTTGACGAGTAATGTAGTGGAAATAAGAAAACATACAGAAAGACCCAAGTATTTACTTGGTTCAGAGCCTTGAGCGACTCCTACTCCAAGGCCCGCGATCGTTAATTGCTTTCGGTGGGCAACAACTATAATATCGCAAAGAGTACAAGTGTGAAATAAGTACAGCAGAAATTTAAACAATACCGACAACAGAATTACAGAAATTGAAGCTCCGGGTCGTCGGGGCTTGCTACAGCACTTCTGGATTGTCTCTTAAGTAGCAAACAGTTGAATGATCGCTTGTGGATTGTTGTCTTGAGTTGCTGATCGAGTCCTCCTTATATGGACTGTTAAAGGCGCTTCAAAGCCCCTTGAGGGCACCTCCATCACAGCGAGTCAGCCGCGCGGATAAGCCCAGACCCTGTCGTCGCTCATCCACTTGAAGGTGCCTCCATTCTCCTTGAGGGCGCCTTCAAGGCTGTCCGAGGCACCTCAAGCCTCCATGAGGGTACCTCCATCTCTGCAGCGCACACTTCTTCTACCTTGCACCCGAGGCGCCTCCAAGCTCCATGAGGGTGCCTCGGATGGCCTGGGGTACTGTTCATCCGAGGCATAATGTGCTCTTTTGTCCCTGCAAAATATATTAGTCCACAAAACAACCATACATCCTGCAAAACAAAGTTAGCACATAATAAACATGATAATAAAATATTTTGACAGTCTTTGGACTGTCCGGTTCTGACGTCGGATTTCTGACCGGAAGCCCTAGGTCGAACCGACGCTTACTATTTCCTCCGCGGGAAACGCGCCCTCACCTACTCCACTCAGGAGAGCATACCTGATGTCAGTCCGGTCCTCCAGACCGACTGGACTTTTTGCCTAGGGTTACCACCCCCTAGGATTTTTCGCCACCTAGGGTTATCTCCCCCTAGGACCTAAGGTTACTCCCCCTTAGGATTTTCCACCACCTAGGGTTACCACCCCCTAGGACCTAAGGTTACCGCCCCTTAGGGTTTTCCACCTACTTAACCGCAGATAGGACTTTCTTGCAAACTCATTCAACATATCAGATAACAAATAACCTTAACTTTGAATCCCTTTGCCATTATCAAAACTTGGATTCGATCATCGGATGCTTCCCGCACCAACAGAGTCATGCTTAATAGAAGTATATAAGTATGATAGGCTAGTAAGTTTGGCTGGAAATATTTTCTAGAAGCTTCTTCTGTTATAATGACGTGTTCATATGCATATCTCATCATAAATATGAGTCACAAATGACAAAAGAGGTACATCTGGGGTACAAAAAAGATTTCTTAAAGTATTATTGCACGAAGCTTTGAAGATGACTCCATCTCCTAACAAACTCTAACAAATCAGGGACCACTTCATGATTACAGAGGTTATATGAGGTAGTATAAAAAGGAGGATCCTCTCCGTTGGCAAGGTAAGCAAGTTCTAGCATCTAAACTCTATTTCAATGTACTTCAGTTACTGTACTTCTTCTTCTTCCTCCACTTTTTGAGAGAGGAACTGACTTGAGCATCGGAGGGCCTAGCCAGGGATCCTCACCCCGGCCTTAGGTCACTAACGCTTTGTTGGTTCATCTTACTGTACGTAGGATTGTGGAGGAGCTGTTCCGGATATTCAGGAGTTCATCTTCATAAAAAACTACCATTCATTGAAGCCAGCGTACCACCTTACAGATTTCAGACATGATCAAGTGAGTATATGAACAAACTAAAGGATATAGCATCTTCATACTTGTTATGAACGAGTGTTATAACCTATTTCATTTGATAGAAATATACTTCCAAGGTTTCGGCCAATAGAAATTGTGAACAGCAAGGTGGTCTCGACCAAAGTGTTGTGAACAACATGGACTCTCAGTTTTTGTGGGTTGCAAGGTCTCAGGTATGGGAGCAACTCATACAATGAGTATGCGAAATAATTTTTCGCCGGGGGCACTACCCCCTTGACCTCGCCCGCTAACTGGCTAGCACGACCACCGTGGCGTTGCGGCTCATAATTAGTTGTTGAAATCATAGTAGATTTATATCATAAGGATATTACGAATATATATATGACATGGTGCATGGTTATGACCTTTAACCGCAATGTAATTGGATGTGTGTTGTAATTCATAATATGGCATGCATGTCGTGCCTTCATCTTTTTTCACTATTGTTGTAAATTTAGACTACCCTCAAATGTAACTCAAGGTTTCTTTAGGTTTTGTAATGTATAAATTAGAGAAGAATTAGTCTATTGGACGATGGTGGAAAAGGGAGAAGGACAATAACACACAGTGACCAAGGAAACACTTGGAGAAGATGCTTAGACCTAGGTTGACATTTTGATCTTCTCACTGGCTTGAGAAGATCTTAGTTTATGGGGCCATAACCATGTAACTTTTAATTTAGCATATATGTTGATGTGTGCTATGATTGTATGTGGTACATGTGTAGTTTAACAATAATTAGGTTCTTTTAATATATGTCTACCAAAGTTCGGTACTCACTTCTAGCTCGATCAATTATAGTAAGGTTTTGCCAAACCAAAGTGACTTGATTTATCTTGCTAGAGTATGACAAGACAATTGTGATGTTCGACTATTAAACTTTAGGTGTGACTTAACTAAGTTATATCAATTTGATTGAGAACTTAGAGGCATATTTCATATGATGAAATTCAAGTTATACTAGTCTTGGACAATTAGCCAAAGCTAACTCAAGATGAGCTATAATGTGGATTTCATAAGATGGGTAAACAAACAAATAGTCTTGTTCACCGAATGATACAAGAGTTACATAAGATGTAATTGGTAAACATTATCTACCTATGTTATATTAAGTCTTAGGTGATTAGCCAAAGTTAACTAAAGATGAGGTATAATGTGTGGATCTTGTCCCACATGAATGTCATCACGATTGGATTTGGAGCTAGTAGTGTGGGTAAAACTATATTCATGACTTGCTACTACCAAACTTTATAATTTAGTGGGAGAATCATTTAATTAAAGTCCTAATTGAATGACCTAAATATGATACTTATTTCTATATTTTATTATTATAGATTATCATGCCGTCAAATATGTCGAATACCCTCTCTCTATGATCTGTCCTTGATAAGGGCAAGCTCAATGGAGCTAAATTCCTATATTGGTACAGAAACTTGAGAATAGTTCTCAAGCAAAAAAAAATTGTATGTCCTAGAGCAGTCCATTCCTGAAGCACCCCCCACTACTGCCACTAGAGCTGATAGGGATGCTTATAATAAGCATCAAGATGATGCATTAGATGTATCATGTCTTATGCTCGCCACCATGAACTCTGAGCTTTAGAAGCAATATGAGAACATGGATACCTATGATATGGTTGAAAATCTTAGACAACTATATCAAGTACAAGGCAGACATGAGAGATTTGAGATCTCTAAGGCGTTATTTCAATGCAAGATGTAAGAAGGAAGTCCTGTATGGCCTTATGTGCTCAAAATGATCGGGTATATGGAGAATCTACAAAGGTTGGGATTTCCGCTAGGCCAAGAATTGACCACTGACCTTATTCTACAGTCATTGTCTAAAAGCTACAATCAATTTGTCATGAACTACAATATGAATGAAATTGGCAAACCATTGCCTGAGATGTTGAGCATGTTGAGAACTGCTGAATTCAACCTTAAGAAGGCAAAGCCTAGTACCATTTTGATGGTGACAAAGGACAAAGGCAAGTGGAAGCCTAAAGGTATCGGTAAAACCCAAGTCAAAGGCAAGGGCAAGACTCATGCACTGAAACCTAAAGGCGAAGTTGCTAAGGAAGGAACCTGTTTCCACTGCGGTGAGACCAGACACTGGAAGAGGAACTGCAAGGTGTACCTAGAGGAACTGAAAAGGAAGAGAAGTGAGACTTCTACCTCAGGTATATATGTTATAGAAGTCAATCTATCTATTTCTTCTTTATAGGTATTAGATATCGGGTGTGCATCTCATATTTGTACTAATGTGCACGGGCTAAGAAATAGTAGAACATTGACGAAGGGCGAAGTGGACCTACGAGTAGGCAATGGTGCAAGAGTTGTTGCTGTCACTGTAGGAACATATTCCTAAAACCCACTGGGCTTGTTTTAGAACTAGAAGAGTGTTGTTATGTGCATGCTTTAACCAAAAATATAATCTCTGTTTCTTGTTTAGACAAGAAGGGGTTTTCAATTATAATAAAGGACAAATTTTATTCTATTTATTTAAATGATATATTTTATTGTAGTGCACCTCTGCTAAATGGACTATATGTTCTAGACTTGGAAAACCTAATCTATAATATAAATACCAAATGGTTCAAGTCTAATGATTTGAACTAAACATATATCTGGCATTGTTGCTTGGATCACATAAATAAGAGTTGCATATCTCAACTCCATAAGGATGGATTTCTGGACTGATTTGATTTTGAATCATATGAGGCATGTGAATTTTATCTTCAATGCAAGATGACTAAGACTCCATTTAGTGGGCATAGTGAAAGAGCTAATGATATGTTAGGACTCATACATAATGATGTATGCGGCCCATTCAAAATAGCAGCTAGAGGAGGCTATCATTACTTTGACTAATGATTTCAATAGATATGACTATGTGTATCTAATGAGACATAAGTCAAAATCCTTTAAAAAGTTCAAAAAATTCAAGAATGAAGTATAAAACCAACTTAGTAAGCATATTAAGATGCTTTGATTAGATCAAGATGAGGAATACCTTAGCCAAGAGTTTCATGACTATCTCGTTGAGTGTGGGATCATATCTCAACTTACTCCACCTGAAACACCACAATGGAATGAAGTATCAGAAAGGAGAAATCATATTTTATTAGATATGGTACGATCAATGATGAGTCATACAAATCTTCCTACTTCTAGGGGCATGCTCTAGAGACGACCGCTTTCACACTTAATCGCGTTCCATCTAAGGCTGTCATAAAGACACTATATACGATATGGACTGGAAAAAGTCCCAAGATGTCTTTCATGAAGATTTAGGGTTGTGAGCCTTATGTTCGACAACAAGTCTCAAATAAACTAGGACCTAAATTGGACAAGTGCTATTTTGTAGGATATCCCAAGGAAACGAAGGAATATTACTCTTATAATCTCACACATGGCAAAGTGTTTGTTGCCAGGAATGGTGTTTTTCTAGAAAGGAAATTTGTTTCTAGAAAAACTAGTGGAAGTAAAGTCGATCTTGAAGAAATTCAAGATACACAAACTAACACTGACGCCTTGATAGAAATTGAACAGGTACCACAAGATGTTATGGATCATAATTTTATTACACTGCAAAAAGTTATGGAGCAACAACCTGTAACGCCCAAAAATTCTCAAATCAATTTTACAAATATTCTATGATTTTTTCTGGAATTTTGGAATATTTTTATAGAACTTTTAGAGTAGTAGAAGTAGAAAAATTAAATAAAAACGTAAAACAGCCTAAGCGGGAATTGAACCCGCAACCTATGGACTCTATGACTTATAGGGTGACTCTAGTAACCAAGGGGCCCCAGCAGGGGTATGTTGAAAGAAGAGGAGAGAAATTTTATTTATGATTGAGTTGGGTCATATTAATCACTTAAAATAAATAGGGAATTTAAGTGAGAGTTATGATTTTTATCGGCAACTTCTTCCTCCCTCAAACCCTCACTGCCGAACCTCTCTCTCCCGCACCCTCTCTTCACGCCAAGCCCAAGGAAACCTAGGGTTCCATCCCTAGGATCGTAGGAACACTTTCCGGCGACAACTCCAGCACGAGGATGTTCCTCTCCGCGAGAAGAACGCGTAGACGTAAGAAGATCGTCGAAGAGATCTTCTTCCCCGGAAACTTAGCGATCAGATTGTAAGGAAACTTAGCGCAGGATGTAAGTAACCCCTCACCTGCAGTATAAGTAGTTAATCATATGTTTTTATGTCCTTAGTTCGCTCTTATGTACTTAATGCAGCCATATGCAGAATTAGAGCACGCCAGGTGCTCGATAAAATGCCTAGTACAGTTATATGCTACAGTAGGCATTTTAATAGTTCAGTTAAATTTCATAGTTGCATTTTAAATAGAATACATAGCCTTGCTTCAGTTTATATGGGACTACGGTCCAATGGGTGGGCTTACATAGTCGCCTCTAGGTTCAGATAACCTAGTAAAAGAAAGATGAGATAAATCAGTTATGAACAGTATTTTACTTTTATCAGTGGCACTATACTAGACTCTCAGATGTCCTAGGGTTGGGCTCCCATAGTCGTCCCTAGGTTTAGATAACCTAGTAAACCCTACTAGATTCGGGACTAGCTACCTCGGGTTTAGTTAGGGATGCGCGCATAGCAAGTACAATTGCCGGGCCCATCAGCAGCATGATTAGTATTTTTATCTATTATGAAAATAGTTTTCAAAACCTCACAAATCAGATATGTGAATATGGTACAGTTTCAGCATGAACCTAATATTAATATCAGCTTGGATTATGTATCAGTTTAGTCTTTTTGTTGATACAACAAATAGCTATGTTTAGTAGTTGATTGTCATGCTTCAGTATTCTAGTATGATTCTCATCATGTATATCAGCATAGCATCTTTTAAAAGAAAGCATGATTTCTTCGAATGCATGTTTTGTGAGGTAGATGGTTCTTACTAAGCTCCCAAGCTTATAGTTTCATTTTCCTTATACTGCAGATAAAGGTAAAGGGAAGATGGATTAGCGGGGGTTGGAGTTCAATGCGACTAGATGTGTGTGAGAAGGAACATGGAATAAAGACCATGGAGACCAGCAAGTTAAAGGATTAGAACTCCTTATAGTTTATTTGCTGCACCTTTTTAGTGTCTAAATGTTATGAATCATGAAGGTATGCATTAGGTTATGCCTAGACTTCTAGTTACCTTGATGTTAGTCAGTAAGTTATGAATCATGACCTATTTAGTAAGAGTTTAGTGTTTATTCGTTGATATATCCATGTTGTACACGAAATTCTGAAATGAAGCAGAAATCAGAGCTCCAATCGATCAGCCGATCGATTGGAGGGCCCCCAATCGATCAGCCGATCGATTGGGAGGTAATTTGTCGCGTACAGAGAGCTGTTGAATCGATTAGCTGATCGATCGGCCATGGATCGATTAGTCGATCATCGAGAATTTAATTTCCGCGAACAGAGAGCCTCTGAATCGATTATCGGATCGATTGGCCAGGCTGGATCGATCAGCCGATCGATCCAGAATTGACCCCGTGCACAGTAGCGAGTTGAATCGATCAGTGGATCGATCAGACAACTCCAATCGATTAGTCGATCGATTGGAGAGTCTGATTTCAGCTAGAAGTGTCTGATTTCAGCTTTTTGATCAAATAGAAAGTTTAGGTTCCCTTCTTTGGTATATGTACAACTTCAAAAGTGTATTCTGAGTATAATTTCTAGATTTTATAGTAAATAGCAGAGGGTTTTAATTATTACAGCTTTTCCGCACCTTGATTCTTAGTGATAGCCCAAGAATAGTTTAGCATAATATAACCCCCGACCTTACAGCCTAGTCAGTAGAAGGCGGGTGGTTACAGAGTGGTATCAGAGCAAGTTCCATACTTCCTCCACACACACATCAGCATTGAACCTGCAGCTTCCAAGTAAGAATACCTCTCACCTTATTTATGTTCTTGCTTTCATGTTTATAGATAACTAAAGTATGTTCATATATGATAGCATCTAACATGATAACAGTAGTCATGTAAATATGATTGTATTAGTTATGTATGTCCTCTATTTTTCTAGAAAATGGTACGAGGACGCCCAGCAAAAAGGGCACCAGCTACTGAGCCCCAGCATGAGGCAGACAGCTCAGTGCCTCTTCCAGACCTTACAGAGGTAGTGGCTCAGTAATAGAAGCAATTAGCTGAACAGCAACAGGAGATAGCCACCCTAAGGGCTAATCAACAGAACACTCCCACTGCCACTCCAGAACCTAACCTAGCAACCCCAGTAGTTACAGAGGTTCCACTAGTCCAACCTACAACACCAGTAGCCCCATCAGCAGGGGCAAGGAGAGAAGCCTATCTGATTCAGTGGTAGAAAATCAAGCCATAGAACTTCTCAGGCACTAGTGAACTATGGGATGCCCAAGCCTGGTTCAAAACACTAGAGAGTACGATGGAGCTTCTGGACTGGCCAGAGTTTGAAAAGGTGAAATGCGCCTCATTCTGCCTGATAGGAGACTCACGTATGTGGTGGGAGAGGATTAAAGCGAAGCGCCTAGTGAACCAGATGACATGGGCCGACTTCGAGAGAGAATTCTTCGAGGAGTTCTTTCACATGCGGGTCACAAACCGCCACTACGACGAGTTCACTGAATTTCGTCATGACAACCTTTCAGTTGAGGAAGTCGTGAAGAAATTCAACAGGTTGGCTCGTCTATGCCCTGAACTAGTCAGCACTGAAAGAGAACGAGTCCGGTTGATGCTCAAAATGCTAAGGCCGGAAATAACAATGAACGTGGCCAGCGGCGTTCATAGGCCGCAAACCACTTAAGAACTAGTAAGTAGTGCTCTGATCACCGAGCATTACCAGAACAGCATCAAGCAGCAGAAGCAAGCTTTCCCAGAGTCCAAAGGCCAAGGAGGCTCAGGTACTCAGAAGCACTAGGGCGACAGCCCTAACTGGAAAGGGAACTCCAGTCACAAACGTAAGTCAGGGAGTTACCCAAAAGGAGGACCAGCTAGTAAACAGCCTAGCTATCCCAAGTGTTCTACTTGTGGGAAATTCCACCCAGGAGTTTGTCGCAAGGGCACACGAGGATGCTTCGAATGTGGCCAGGAAGGGCATATGGCTAAGCAATGCCCGAACAAGACCAGTTTTCCCCCACCGCAACCTATTCAGTACGGAGACAAACCAGCCCAGTTGCACTAGATGCAGGCTGCTTTAGATGGTCCACACATCAGCCAGGGCAGACTAGAAGTCCCCTCAGTCACAACGAACGCGAGGATCTACTCACTCACCAGAGAGGATGTAGCGAATGCCTCGACAGTTGTTACAGGTCAGATCAGTATTTTACAGCAAAGTGCAACTGTCTTATTCGATACTGGGGCAACCCATTCTTATATATCCAGGGCATTCGCCGAAAGGTTGGCAATATCTCCAGAGGTACTTAGTGGTCAGTTTTTGACAACACTACCTTCAGGAGAAGTTATGGCATCCACGCACTGGCTCCGAGCAGTACCAGTCATTATAGTAGACAGAGAGCTTTTTGGTGATCTTATAGTGCTAGATATGGATGACTACGATGTCATCTTGGGAATGGACTTTCTGATCAAGTACGGTGCCTCCATAGAGTGTCGTAAACAGAAAGTTGTATTCCAACCCGAAGCAGGAGTGCAGTTTGGGTACATCGGAGAACCAAAGAGGAAGGCCAAGAAGTTTCTCTCAGCTCTGAAAGCACAGAAACTATTGGATTCAGGATGTACAGGATTCCTAGCACATGTAGTCAGTACCAGTCAGAACAAGGACCAAAATCTAGAAGAGGTCCGAGTTGTATGTGACTACTCAACAGTCTTCCCTGAGGTGTTACCGGGCCTAGCACCAAACAGAGAGATTGAATTTGAGATAAAACTCATCCCCGGTACAAATCCCATCTCCAAAGCACCCTACCGCATGGCTCCAGCCGAACTGAAGGAACTTCAGGAGCAACTACAGGAGCTACTTAACAAGGGTTTCGTACGCCCTAGTCACTCACCATGGGGAGCTCCTGTATTGTTGGTGAAGAAGAAGGATGAGAGCATGCGCTTGTGTATAGACTACCGGACACTAAATCAAGTCACGATTAAGAACATGTATCCTCTTTCCAGGATAGATGACCTGCTTGATCAGCTAAAGGGAGCAGCAATGTTATCTAAAATAGACCTCAGATCGGGATATCACCAGGTGAAAGTTAAAGAAGGTGATATACCCAAGACGACTTTCAGGACCAGATACGGACATTATGAGTTCGTAGTCATGCCCTTTGGTGTGACGAATGCTCCAGCTACTTTCTGGACCTCATGAACAGAGTATTCAGAGAATACTTAGATAAGTTTGTTATCGTGTTCATCGACGACATTCTTATCTATTCTAGGAGTCAGGAAGAACACGCAGAGCACCTGAAGATAGTACTGCAGACCCTTCAGCAGAACCAGCTGTACGCCAAGTTCGCAAAATGTGAATTCTGGCTTGATCAGGTATCCTTTCTGGGTCACATAATCTCCAAGGATGGTGTCATGGTAGACCCCAGTAAGATAGAGGCTGTGAGTAACTGGAAAAGACCTAAGAACGCCAATGAAATCATAAGCTTTCTGGGACTAGCAGGCTATTACAGAAAATTTGTAGAGGATTTCTCCAGGACAGCCTCCCCACTGACAGCTCTCACCAGGAAGAACAGAAAATTTCAGTGGATAGAGGACTGTGAGAACAGCTTCCTTGAGCTCAAAAGAAGATTGACCAGTGCTCCCATTCTGACTCTGCCAGAAAACACTGACAGCTTTGATATTTATAGTGATGCTTCTAAATTGGGACTAGGAGCAGTACTGATGCAAAATGGCAGGGTGATCGCCTATGCTTCCAGACAACTCAAGGACTATGAGAGGAACTATCCTACTCATGACCTTGAGTTTGCAGTAGTTGTTTTCGCCCTCAAAATTTGGAGACATTACTTGTATGGAGCTCAGTGCAGAGTGTATACAGATCATCAGAGTCTGAAGTACTTCTTCACTCAAAAGGATCTAAATATGCGACAGCGCAGATGGCTTGAGCTGGTCAAGGACTATGACATAGACATCCTCTACCACCTAGGAAAAGCCAATAAGGTGGCAGACGCACTTAGCAGGAAGTCCAGTGTCACCTTACTATCCCTAGCAGCCATGTCACCGCCCCTACAGAAGGAAATTACAGATTTCGGTCTCGAACTTATAGTAGGACAGCTCTCTACTATGACATTAGCATCTACCCTACTTGGTGACATCCAGATAGCTCAGGATCAGGACCCTGAAATTCAGAAAATCAAGCAAGGGTTAGCAGAATCAGAAAGTAGAGAGTTCAGAGTATCTGATAGTGGGGTACTGTATTTTGGTGGCAGACTATGCATTCCGTATCAGGAGGAACTGCGAAGGAAGATCCTAGAGGAGGCTCACAAGACTCCTTATGTGATGCATCCTGGTTCCACTAAGATGTACCAAGACCTAAAGAAATGTTTTTGGTGGTCGGGAATGAAAAGAGACATCGCTAGATATGCCAGTACCTGTCTGACCTGCCAGAGGGTCAAGGCAGAACATCAGAGACCAGGAGGAGTTCTGCAGCCTATTCAGATTCCAGAATGGAAGTGGGAGGATATTTCGATGGATTTAATAGTGGGACTACCCAGAACCACGAATGGTTTTGATGTCATCTGGGTAATAGTCGACAGATTGACTAAATCAGCCTACTTCTTAGCTATCAGGATATCCTACTCCATGGAGCAGCTAACTCAGTTGTATCTCAAGGAGATTGTCAGACTGCATGGAGTCCCACGGACCATCATTTCAGACAGAGACGGTAGATTCACATCACACTTCTGGGAGTGTGTATAGTCAGCACTGGGCACCAAGTTAAAGTTTAGCACAGCTTTCCATCCTCAGACAGATGGCCAGACGGAGTGAGTAAATCAGGTACTCGAAGATATGCTCCGAGCATGTGCCCTAGACTTCAAGGGAAGTTAGTGCAAATATCTGTGTTTAGCAGAATTTGCATACAACAACAGCTATCAGGCCACTATCGGCATGGCACCCTACGAGACTCTCTACGGGCGGAGGTGTAGATCTCCAATCTGTTGGTATGAAAGTGGTGAACAGAAAGAACTAGAACTTCAGACAGATCTAGT
The DNA here is from genome assembly GCF_018446385.1 of Zingiber officinale. Taxonomy (NCBI): domain Eukaryota; kingdom Viridiplantae; phylum Streptophyta; class Magnoliopsida; order Zingiberales; family Zingiberaceae; genus Zingiber; species Zingiber officinale. Next base: position 54,295,977 of record NC_056004.1, on the reverse strand, counting down.
AGCAGATACCACAACAGCTATACAGCAGATCCGCCAGAGGATAGAGGCAGCTCAGAGCCGCCAGAAAAGCTATGCTGATACACGGCGCCGACCCTTAGAGTTTTCAGTTGGGGATACAGTATTCCTCCGAGTAGCTCCCATGAAGGGAGTAATGCGTTTTGGGAAGAAGGGCAAATTAAGTCCCAGATATGTGGGACCATACCTTATCACCAGAAGAGTTGGCAAGGTAGCATATGAGCTAGAGCTACCCCAGGAGATGTCAGCTATCCATAATGTATTTCATGTCTCTATGCTGAAGAAGCATATCCCAGATGCCACCCAGGTGATTAAGCCCCAGTCGGTACAAGTTCGCGAAGACCTCAGCTATGACAGTCAGCCTATTCAGATAGTAGACAGAACAGTTAAGAAATTGCGGAACAAGGAAGTGTCATTAGTAAAAGTTATTTGGCAAAATCACACAACAGAAGATGCAACTTGGGAGACAGAAGCTAGTATGAGACAAAAGTACCCAGAGTTATTCTAAGTTCGAGGACGAACTTTTTATAAGGTATGGGGGGTTGTAACACCCGAAAATTCTCAAATAAATTTTAGAAATATTCTATGATTTTTCTGGATTTTGGAATATTTTTATAGAATTTTTAGAGTAGCAAAAGTAGCAAAATTAAATAAAAACGTAAAACAGCCTAAGTAGGAATTGAACCCGCAACCTATGGACTCTATGACTTATAGGGTGACTCTAGTAACCAAGGGGCCCCAGCAGGGGTGTGCTGAAAGAAGAGGAGAGAAATTTTATTTATGATTGAGTTGGGTCATATTAATCACTTAAAATAAATAGGGAATTTAAGTGAGAGTTATGATTTTTATCGGCAACTTCTTCCTCCCTCAAACCCTCACCGCCGAACCTCTCTCTCCCGCACCCTCTCTTCACGCCAAGCCCAAGGAAACCTAGGGTTCCATCCCTAGGATCGTTGGAACACTTTCCGGCGACAACTCCGGTACGAGGATGTTCCTCTCCGCGAGAAGAACGCGTAGACGTAAGAAGATCGTCGAAGAGATCTTCTTCCCCGGAAACTTAGCGATCAGATTGTAAGGAAACTTAGCGCAGGATGTAAGTAACCCCTCACCTGCAGTATAAGTAGTTAATCGTATGTTTTTATGTCCTTAGTTCGCTCTTATGTACTTAGTGCAGCCATATGCAGAATTAGAGCACGCCAGGTGCTCGATAAAATGCCTAGTACAGTTATATGCTACAGTAGGCATTTTAATAGTTCAGTTAAATTTCATAGTTGCATTTTAAATAGCATACATAGCCTTGCTTAAGTTTATATGGGACTATGGTCCAATGGGTGGGCTTCCATAGTCCCCTCTAGGTTCAGATAATCTAGCTCTAGGTTCAGATAACCTAGTAAAAGAAAGATGAGATAAATCAGTTATGAATAGTATTTTACTTTTATCAGTGGCACTGTACTAGACTCTCAGATGTCCTAGGGTTGGGCTCCCATAGTCGTCCCTAGGTTTAGATAACCTAATAAACCCTACTAGATTCGGGACTAGCTACCTCGGGTTTAGTTAGGGATGCGCGCATAGCAAGTACAGTTGCCGGGCCCATCAGCAGCATGATTAGTATTTTTATCTATTATGAAAATAGTTTTCAAAACCTCACAAATTAGATATGTGAATATGGTACAGTTTCAGCATGAACCTAATATTAATATCAGCTTGGATTATATATCAGTTTAGTCTTCTTGTTGATACAACAAATAGCTATGTTTAGTAGTTGATTACCATGCTTCAGTATTCTAGTATGATTCTCATCATGTATATCAGCATAGCATCTTTTAAAAGAAAGCATGATTTCTTCGAATGCATGTTTTGTGAGGTAGATGGTTCTTACTAAGCTCCCAAGCTTATAGTTTCATTTTCCTTATACTGCAGATAAAAGGGAAGATGAATTAGCGGGGGCTGGAGTTCAATGCAACCAGATGTGTGTGAGAAGGAACTTGGAATAAAGACCTTGGAGACCAGCAAGTTAAAGGATTAGAACTCCTTATAGTTTATTTTCTGCACCTTTTTAGTGTCTAAATGTTATGAATCATGAAGTACGCATTAGGTTATGCCTAGACTTCTAGTTACCTTGATGTTAGTCGGTAAGTTATGAATCATGACCTGTTTAGTAAGAGTTTAGTGTTTATTAGTTGATATATCCATGTTGTACACGAAATTCTGAAATGCAGCAGAAATCAGAGCTCCAATCGATCAGCCGATCGATTGGGAGGTAATCTGTCGCGTACATAGAGCTGTTGAATCGATTAGCTGATCGATCGGCCATGGATCAATCAGCCGATCGATCGGGAATTTAATTTCCGCGAACAGAGAGCCTCTGAATCGATTATCGGATTGATTAGCCAGGTTGGATTGATCAGCCGATCGATCCAGAATTGACCCCGTGCACAGTAGCGAGTTGAATCGATCAGTGGATCGATCAGACAACTCCAATCGATCAGCCGATCGATTAGAGAGTTTGATTTCAGCTAGAAGTGTTTGATTTCAGCTTTTTGATCAAATAGAAAGTTTAGGTTCCCTTCTTTGGTATATGTACAACTTCAGAAGTGTATTCTGAGTATAATTTCCATATTTTATAGTAAATAGCAGAGGGTTTTAATTATTTCAGGTTTTCCGCACCTTGATTCTTAATGATAGCCCAAGAATAGTTTAGCATAATGTAACCCCCGGCCTTACAGCCTAGTCAGTAGAAGGCGGGTCGTTACACAACCTGTTCAAGTAGCACAAGCTCTATGTAGATCTGATAGGATTCGTCGTCAACCTGAGAGTTATTCTTTTCTCCTGACTGACCACGATGATGTAGTACTTGATGGTCTTAACGAGCATACATCTTATCAGGAAGCTATACATGACCCATATTCTGAAAAATGGCTAGAGGTCGTGAGATCTGAAATGAAATCCATGTACACTAACCAAGTATGGACTTTGGTTGATCCACCTGAAGGGATCAAACCCATTAGGTGTAAGCGGGTCTTCAAAGTGAAGACTAACATGGATGGTCATATGCATACCTATAAAGGTAGATTGATAAATAAAAGATTCAAGTAGATTCATGGTATAGACTATGATGAAACTTTTTCACCAGTTGTGATGTTTAAATCTATTCAGATCATGCTTGTTATTGTCGCTTAATATGATTATGAGATATGACAGATTGATGTCAAAATTACATTTCTTGATGGAAATCTACTCGAAAATATGTACATGACACAACCTGAGGGTTTTGTCAATCCAGAACATGCTGGAAAAGTATATAAGTTGCAATGATCCATTTATGGATTAAAGCAAACTTCTAGAAGCTGGAATCTTTGATTCGATGATGCAATCAAAGCATTTGGTTTTATCAAGAATGAAGATAAACCTTATGTCTACAAGAGGGTTAGCGGGAGCACAGTCATCTTTCTCATACTGTATGTAGATGATATACTTCTCATTGGAAATGATATCCATACTCTACAATCAGTGAAGACTTAGCTTGGGAATTATTTCTCAATGAAGGATTTAGGTGAAGCAGCCTACATTTTAGGCATCAAGATCTGTAGATATAGATCTAAGATATTGATTGGTCTAAGTCAAAGTACATATATTGACAAAGTGCTTAAACGTTTTACCATGCAGCATTCCAAGAAGGGATCCCTGCCAATGTCAGATGGTGTTAGTCTTTCAAAGACTCAATGCCCTTCTTTTAAGGAAGAAAGGGATTGCATGGATCAGATTCCTTATACATCTGCTATACGATTTATCATGTACATCATACTTTGTACTCGCCCAGATGTCTCGTATGCATTAAGCAAGACGAGCAGATACCAGTCAGATCTAGGTGAAGGTCACTAGACAGCAGTCAAAAATATTCTTAAGTACTTGAGAAGAACTCAAGATTATTTCTTGATCTTTGGAGGCGATGAAGAGCTTGATGTAAAGGGTTACACCAATGCTAGCTTCTAAACTGACAAGGATAATTACAGATCGCAGTCAGGGTATGTATTTTGCTTAAATAATGGTGCTGTGAGCTGGAAGAATTCAGAGCAAGACACAGTTGTTGATTCGACAACAGAAGTCGAGTACATTGTCGCTTCAACTGCAGCTAAAGAGGTTGTTTGGATCAGGAAGTTAATTACAGAGATTGGTGTTGTTCCTAGTATAGCGAATCCAATAGACCTTTATTGTGATAACAATGGGGCTATTGGATAGGCTAAGGAATCTCACTCTCATCAGAGATCCAAATATATACTACAGTGATTCCATCTCATTCGAAAGATCATCGATAGAGGAGATGTGAGAATATGCGAGTACCGACTAATGCTAACATTGTAGATCTCTTGACCAAGACTTTGGCACAAAGGAAGCATGATGGTCATACTAGGTCACTAGGTATTAGATATTTCAGTGATTGACACTAGTGCTAGTGGGAGATTGTTAGTATTAGCCCTAGTACCAATTATGAGATGATTGTAAAGGGATTTTTTTGTATCATATTTTATTATTAATAAAAGATAAAGTTAGTTATTATATTTATTTCAATTCCGTACTGAATGAATAAGTATAATAATGTCTTAGAGTAGAAAGTTCTAATCAACAACATATTAATTGGTGAATTGATAGTGAGATATTGTAGATATACATAGAACACTACTTTAAACTATTCCTAGTCAAGCATTAATATGCAATGACAATATTAATGCGTTGAGATTAGCATGTAGGTCAACAGATGACTTAATCTCACAAGTCATATATATGAGATATCAAGTTGACACATGGGTATATATTAGAGAATATATACTGAATGACCTGCCATGAGAATATTTTATGGATCGTTATACGAGTGTCATAAATATTCTCATGTGACTATTGGTATGAATAGCTCTTAGACCTGAAGTCACTACGGTTCTCTACATAAGGAGTTGTGTACTTTGATATCGTCAAACGTCATCTGTAACAGGATGAACTATAAAGTCGATCACTGGGTATACAATGAGTTATGTGGAAGGATATGAGTGATGTAGATGAGATCTATCCCTTCCATATGACGAAAGCAATATCTGTAGACCCCTTGATTAGTAGGACATAATAAAGCATGGTCATGCTCATATGAGTCAATATGAAATATTGAGCTTATTTAATTGAGTGTGTTTACCTTAAAGATCAAGAAACACAAAGATTGGTAAAAGGATAACATAGTGTATACCTCATTGATCAATTTAGATATCAAGGATAGAAGGATTGAGTCATACAAGATAATAGTCACGGAAAGGTTAAGTCGGATCTTGACATTCTCATCACTTGGGTAGCAATGATGCCTTGTTAAATGTCACTCATTGCTTATGTATCTAAAATAGTTTTAGAGATATTGCCAACGTTACGAGAACCTATTGGGTCACACACAAAGAACATATTGATTTGGAGATATATTCACTTTAGTTTGACTAAAATGTGATGAACCATTGGATGAGATTATTTTAGTGATTGACGCTTGAGCTAGTGGGAGATTATTAATATTAGTTCTAACAGTCAATTATGAAATGATTGACACATTCGGATTAGAATCATTGAGTTAGACTCAAGTGAATCCAACCATATGGATTCAATCTAATCCGAATTAGACTTGAGTTAGACTCAAGTAAATTCATTCACTAAAGAGGATTAATGGAGATTAATAAAACATTAGAACAGTTAATTTTGAAATTCATTTAATTTCAAAATTGAATTAAAAAATGAAGAGTTCAAAAATGACCTTAATGGAGTGTTAATGCTCATTAAGTCTCATTAAGTGAATTAATGCTCATTAAATATTTTTATTAGATGAAGTACAAAAAGTATTTTCTCTCATTTTGAGTGTGAATTCATTCTTCTTCTTCTCCTCTCTTTCTTTAGCCGAAACTCATTAGAGGGTTGCTAGCACACAACCTTGAGTGTTGATATTCTCTATTTTCTTGTGTTCATGTGGATACCGAAAGAGGCACGGACATGTGATCATGCTGAAATCCTAGCTGTTGGGAGATCGAGTACACGCATCAAAGGTATCTCCCTATCATGTTAAAACTTAGTATATATTTTCTTCCTTCGCATGGATCTTCTGATAGGAACTAGATATTTTTCATTGCACTTTCTATGTGTTTAGCGCCCTAGTTCCTTACACAGGTTGTGTCAAGGGGCATGACTAGGGCGTGTTGGCTTCTAGTGAGCTTCAGTTCCTCTTTTGACTCTAATTTTGCTCTCCTTTGATATTCTACAAGATAAAGATCAAATTTTAGTAAATAATACTCTAAATGTAGGAGAATTATGATGAAGCTCCAAATTAACCCTTACATGTAAAACATGATAGGAATGACAATTTAAACCTACAAGAGGATTAAAACATCAAGTATAAGAGTGAAATAATACACGTCAAAATGGTTGTTATCACAGGGCCAATTCTGTCTACTACTGACCAACTGCATTTAATCACCTCCATCAACCTAGAAAACGTATGACAAGCACTAATGAACATCAACAATGATATGGCACCGAGGTCGGATGGATACGATGTAAATTTCTTCAATTGGGAAACAGTGAAGAACAACCTACTCAATGATGTGAAGAAATTTTTCACGGCAGGGCATCTCCGCAAGAAATGGAATCATACCCTATTGATGCTTTTCCCTAACTCATACCACACCCCACTCATCACTGACTATCGCTAATCTCATGTTGCATGGCTGTCTACAAGATCATTTCTAAGATATTGCCAAAATGAATGCAAAAGGTAACCAGAAACATCCTAGATCTAGCACAAGTGGCTTCCATTGAAGACTGGCCATTAGTTGAGAATATACACCTCGCGCAAGAGCTTTGAGGAAATAGGCAAGGACAAGGATCTCCTTCTGGTGTGTCCTCAAAGTTGATCTTCAAAAGCCTTCAACATGGTGGATTGGAGTTTTCTATTGGCTACCCTCTATAGTATGTGACCTGGATTTCAGAATGTGTGACGATAGTCTCTTACTCAGTGGTGGTCAATGGAGCCATGTATGGCTACTTCAAAGGAGAGCATGGTCTTCATCAAGGTGACCCTCTCTTGCTCTTCATCACCCTGTTCCTGTGCACATCGAGTGTGCCATGATTGATAAACTTTATGTCATTTGTAGTTCCTTTGTTTTGACCTCCATGCACTTGCCAATCTCATGGGCTATCATGTGTTTAGCAAAGTAGGAAGGCGAATTCGGGGTTTGGGACTTATGGGTATCGAACTCAGCACTAGTCTTCAAATCATTATGGAATTCGGGGTTTGCGACTTATTGGTATGGAACTCAGCACTACTCTTCAAATCATTATGGAATGCGTAGTAGGACTCTCTTTGAGTGAAATGGGTTTATCATCAATACCTCTCGCACGTAGACTTATGGGATTGAATTGCCAAGCCCTCGGACTCGGCTTTAATCAATAAAAGGTTGCAGATCAAGGACATATTACATGAAAGAACAAATTCTGTACAGCAAGCTCAAAATTGTTTGGCCGATTGGTTCCAATCTGTCCAGCAAGGCTCGACACCCTCCTACCAATTCTTTCATGCCGGAGTGAGCCCAAAACTCGGGAGGAAGTTGTATTGAAGACCTATGCTGAAGCATTAGTTTACATTGTGGCTACTTGAACACAGCCGCCTCCGCATGAAAGACAAGCTATCAAATGAGGCGTGCAAAACCTACCTATCGCATAAGCTCACTGACAAAACCTTAGACCACACCTTCTTTGGGTGTGTGATCAACAAAGCTCTTTGGGATAAAGTGCAGACTTAGCTTCATCTACAACATGAGATGGGAACCTCCAAACGGATGCTGAAGGTCTTCCTCCAAAGATACTGAGGCAACGAGTTAATCAAAACTCGATACTTGGCGATGCCTTGTATAGTTCTTCTAATCTGGTAAGCTCGTAATAAATGTCAATATGAGAGTGATTTTCCCAATATAGAGAGCATATTTCTCAAGATTCAGGCGCGTTTCACGAGTGTCTAATATGTATTCCCTCACTGATATATAATATCATTTACCGTTCTCCCAAAAAAAAACACAAAAAAAGAGCTATAAACCAAGATTACTTTTTTTCCTAAACAACTTGATTTTCAAAACACAATCATGTTGTTATTACACTGTAATACGTTACCCTCTCAGGTAAATCCAATATTGATTACTTGGGTAAGGTGCAGTCTTCAAATTATGTTCTAGAAATACGAATTCAGCCAAATGGTAGATTCTGCTTGTTAATATGAACAAAAAAAATAAATAAATAAAAAACTACAAATACCGACACAAAAGGGTACTTTTATCTGAGGATGTTGGGTGATAGTCAAGACTACAAAGCGGCTAAGGGCTTCAGGCATTTTATCACGCTAGAAACATTAAGGATGATTAGCATTGATTATCCGAACAGCAGCTTTTACCTAGTGATGTAACATAGAGGAAGATAGGCACCCGGGATTTTCATCATAATATAATTTATCCTTTCTTCACTAGGGAGGGCAGGCCAGATCTGCTGGTCGAAATATAACTGAGAGGAAATGTGAGACAGCAATAATCATCATGCACATGAATCTCCCGGTGTTATAAACAAAGGAGAACAATGGCGCCCCATGCAATGATCACTGCTTAAAGGCAAAGTCATCCGTAATTTACCTCTACAAATGACCATGGGACCGGTCTTGTGGGACGTCCAGGATCAGCATATGACCTTTTGCCACCAAAAGGAGAACAATGGCAGCTGGTCAAACTGTTGTCAAATCAAAGAAATCTCCAAATGCTTGTTTCAAGAGATTAACGCAATGCCCTGCATTTTCAATAAAAATAAGTTCATGTCAATCAAACTTAAAAGGAAAATAAGTATACCTGAATCCCTTTGATTAACTAACGAATGCTACAACCTCTGTTGCAAATCCAGTTAGAAACATGTGCTCCAAACTAGGTACTTCCGGTATTCATGGGCCATATGGACATGCGACCGTCAATTACCAAACATTTCAAAAATTACAGATGAACTATCTTCCAGGCATCTTAACACAAGACATAATCAAAAACCGATCACTTTACAGGCCTCGCACCAACAGTTCTGACACGAAATCTATATTGAGGTTGCTGCTCCTCTGTGTCATCATCCTCATCCTCTTCACTCGATTCATCTTTGACCCGATCCCATCGTGAATAATCAAGACCTGAATGCCCTTTTGGTTTAGGAATTGCTTCCCAACCCTGAGGTTTAGGAGAAACACTAGCAGAGGCCTGCAATTTTGCAGGCTTATCTCTTCCATTCTCTCCTGAATGAGTTCTCCATTGTGTTGGCTGGCCTTCTGGTTTGGGAGAAACACTCGAAGAGGCATGGACTTTTGCAGGTTGAATTACAGGCACTTCAGAAAATTTCTGAGCAAGCTTAACCTTCCCATTATCTCCTGAATGAGATCTCCACTGTTTTTGTTGGTCATCTTCTTCGTCATTTTCATGGTATAATGCTTCTTCCTCAGATTCAGGAATTGGAGCTAATGACTAGTAGTAAAAAAACAAACAAATCTCAATACCCAAATGAATAAGATCTAATCAAGCAATTCTTGTTGATTAAGATTTTTCTCTTAAATATGTACTGATGCAAAAATGCCAAGGAGAAAATCCTCTTAGATATCGACTATAAAATGATACGGAAAACATTGTGGTTGTAAGTACTAGATAAAGTGCTGCAGATGCTTTGTGAGACATTGCTTCGAGATATATAAAAGAAAATGATCTAAATATTCCAGTGACTTATGAGAAACAAAAATCCATAGGTTATAAGGATCAAGTAATCTATTTGCCCCATCATAATGTGGCTGAGACTAACAATGACCTGCTGATGCAGCCAGATGTAAGAGAGATATTCTTTTGTAGAATGAGATTTTCATGGAGAAAGAGGATGATAATATCCACAACCCACAAAAGGGATAGAAGTACTACAGGTATCACCACAAACATGAGCATGGCATACAGTTGACACATTGGAACTGAAGTGTTGCTAAGAAGGGGCATTTAATAAAATATCTGAGACTAAGGAAGGAGAATTAAGTAATCTTGCGCAGAAGTCATTGATAGGCCTGTGACAGGGGCAAGGGCAAAGTCCTACCTAAGGAGGAAGGTTTCATGTTTCTTAGTCCATGTAGTACAAGGATACAACTGGGATTTCATCTTCATCGGAATAGGTGTTTTGCAGCATTAATCCAAAAAGATTAAGGCATTTTGGTTGCCAGAACTCAGGTTGCTAATTGCCTAGTTTGGAGAAAACCGGTGTCCATAGAGAGCTCTCTAGTAAATCACCATTTTGAAGATATATTGATGAGGAACACACTACTATGGCTGGGTTGAATCACAATTCAAATGTGATTTTGGGATAATAGCTGTATGACAAAACCATAAAGGTGAATTTCTTGAATGTGTATTTAGTGTCTTCATACAATAAGATTCTTGGGAGGCCGACAAGATGTTTAGCTTCTTGGATGCTAATAATAACTGCAAATAAGCCACACGGTTCCTTCCAAACCATAAAAGATAATTTCTTGTTATAAAATCATGTATTTGGTCTTAAAGATGGAAGCACCACATAACAAGGACTAGTAATCAAATTCGGGGGCTTCTTGGGAATGTGGAAAGACATTGATGATATGGCGGTAAACTAAAGACTAGGATGTGGTGAATTGAAAGGGTATTTTTGAGATTCTCAAAAAGTCTCTCATGACGTTTGAATCTAACAAGCACACCATCAGAGTTTTTTTTTTTATGCTCTATCAAAGGAGAGTAGATGTGAATCCTAAATCTATTCCGGAAATGAAGCCTCTAAGAAATAAGATTGAAGTTGAGAGATTGACCAATCAAATGGCCACCTAGTATATTGTTATTGAGGTAGGTTGAAAAATATGTTCCTACTATTTTTAGGTTTTAAAGGAAAATAATTAGAGAGGGGAAAAACTTCGGCAAAAGGCTTTTAAGAAATTGAAGTTCATGTTACACAATCTTATGTGACTAAACATGGCATGACATTATTTATGCAACTAACATTTCTACAAAAGGTGAAATCCATCACCTTGGCAGACCCCACAACGGCCTCACATGAGGAAGTAAATTAGGTATCGAGCAGGCCACATGTGGGAGAGTATTTTCACGGCTTTGTCGAGATTCGCCCCTTACTCAATTCTACAAATATATCACACGATTACCTGCTTGGCTATGCCCGGGGGCATTTATGCAGCTAACATTAGAGCAAAAAGTGATATCGCTCACCCCAAGCGACCCAATATTGTCGGCCCCATTGCAAGATACAGGCAAAAAAAAATCATAGGGATATTTTGCCCTAGGACAGTGGCCCTTTGCATAGGGGAGATCAGATACTCAACGAGGCATTTTGCACCCGTTACAAATTGACCCCAAGACATATTGTAGCAAATACTCATGTAGGTACCAACTACGTTAACCTATGTTTACCGGCTCGACTACGCCTTGAGGGCATTTATGCAACTAACATGACATGACAATGGGGGGTGACTAATGTGAGTACATTTTATTTGAACCATCAATAAGAGATATTTTTATTGATTATAAACTTGAGTAATTTTAATTGGATTAAGAAGTTGATGCAAGAGGATCTGCAGATTTTTATTATTATTTTTTATCATTTTCACTTTTTTGGTACTTAAGGCATTGTTGTTGTTTTAGATACTTTTGGTAATTTCTATCTTTTATATTATTTTTGGATTTGAGTCTTCTTAGGAATTTTAGAATTATGAGTCTTTTTCCTTTTTATTAAAATTCCTTTCCTTTCCTTTCTTTAGAAGTTAGGAAATTAGGGTCTATATGTTGGGATTTATTTCCTTTCTTTGGTATTAGGTTCTAGAGTCTATAAAAATATATATTTAGCTTAATCCTCAGTTATTATATAAAATTTTTCCATTTATAGGAAATACCTAGAGGATAGCGGTTTTTCTCTTCTTGCCTTCTCCTCCAATCTCCCTTGTTTACGATAATTGCTATCCTGCCCGACGTCAATTGATAGCAAAGATGACAATGTTCGATTGAGGAAGTCGAGTATCAGATTCCATGGAAGGACGTCGTGGTCGTGGTCGTGTTCACGATCGCAACAACAGATAGGTTCTAATGGAGGAAGCCAAGTATCATGAAAGAAGATTGGGGATTGAGGATTTACAAGACAAGTTGTCGATTTAACCCGACGTGTGATGATTAAGATTTACAAAGGCAAGTCGTAAATTTATCCCAACATCTAGCGGAAATGGTGCGAATTCGTGAAGATCGTGAGACACGTAGTCGAGAGGATCGACATAGAGACCTCAGACTTCGAGTTGATCTATCCGAATTTTCTATTACATCACATATAGAAAATTTTATTGATTGGATCAATAAAGTGAAATGAATCTTCACCTATAAGCAAGTTCCGGATCGAATGAAGGTGAAGCTAGTTGTCTTTAAGCTTAGAGGTTTAGCATCAACATGGTGGGAGCACTTGCCATGTTTACGGACTGACAAGGCAAGGCTAAGATCAAGGATTGGGTGAAGATGAAGAAAAAGATGAAAGATCACTTTCTCCTTTTGGTTACACAAATTCCGTTTGAGGAACAACTAGGTCTTGTCATGGAGAAAGATAGCTTTGACGGCCAAAAATACCTTGACGAAGAGGAACTTTATGGTAATGGCCCTAAGACTTTAATTGTTCATGAAGAATTTGATCCCAAAGATGTTGATGATCTTGGCACACTGTAAATTGTTGCTGATTTTACTCATGTTGCTCCAACTGATGGGTTAAGGGAAGACATTTTTAGGTAGCATATATGAAGTTCCCGCTACAAGTTCCCAGACCCCTTACATTCAAGTTGTACACAGAGATATTCTAGATGGATGCACTTGTGGTCAAAAGAAACTTACTACAGTTGATGAACAAATACAAAATCATATGGAGCCAATACATTCTAAAGCAGCTCAAGTTGGAGGTTTGAAATCCTACAATGTTTGACACGAGCTTCCACATCTCTTAACAGATCACGAATTGTCTGAAATATTTGTGACTCATAAAACATCTAATGACAATTCACATGGATCTGATTTGATTTATGCCAAAAATAACAATTTGTGTGCAGCTGAAGCTCAGCCCTCAAGTTGTTTGAGTGCAGAACATGAAGAAGTCAGATTTCATAAGTGGTGAGTTTGTTGAAGCAGAAGAGAAGAGGTTTGTGGCTTTCTGATCCTGATGTTTGGAAGATTATTGAGAAGGAAAGTGTATTGATTTCAGCAGCAGGGAATTCAGTTATCATTCAACGGAAGGCATCACCAGGTCATAATATTGATACTCTAAATGCACACAGCCTTCCTCAAGGACAAAAGGCATTCAGCTCCAAAGAAATCAACAAATTGAGACCAGATAGGTTAGGTGGAGGATTTTTTTTCAAGAGGAAGTTCAAGGTTACCATGAGCGTCGAGGTCGTTGAGGGCTTGCCCCCTTTCCTCCTGGGAGCAGGTGCAAAAGCAGTGATTGAGTTTGAGTGGAGGCGGCGGCTGCCTGTGGTTGTTGGCGTGCTCTCCTTCCTCATGGGAAGGAAGAGGACGGAAAGAGGAATCACATCAAGAAGGATGGTGGAGGCGGGATTAGAGTTTGCTGCCGCTTGTTGGGGTGACGATGATGAGGCGAGCCGGTTCGAGAAAGTGTGCCAATTTCGTGAATCCGATCTGGTAGTTGTGCCGATCGACGGGTTCGATTCTAGTATAGCATGGAATGTCTCCTTTTCTGTCCTATATGGAAATAGTGGTGATGGAGTTAAGGCCAAGGAACTTGAAAGAATTGGGGCAGCAATGGCAAACCTAGTAGAATGGGTTAGGGAATCCCTATCCCATGAAACATTTGAAAGGGCAGAAGGGAACAAGGAACTGAAGAAGCAACTTCTCCTCATCTTAAAAACGGACAGCTTGTCAAGCTATGGGATGCTTTATGTTGCTGTCAGTTTCATAGAGGTGAGTCCTGGCAGCGTAACATGGAGCGCATCAGTCAATGCAGAAAAAACAAAAATTGAACGAATGGACAGACAGATTGAGAGATCCAGCTCTGACTGAGGAAATACAGATGATGATGATATATTGGCAGTCGAGAGTAATCGGAATCACACTTCTAGCAGCAGCGGAAGATCAAGTCCAGAGTCAGAACCAACTTCGAAGGGATGGTTCAGCTGGGATAAGAAGAGTAAAAGTAGTGTTTCATATAGGGACCTTGAGGGAGAAAACAGAAGAACTTCCTTATCTCAAGAACTATGTTTCTCTGATAAAGCATCGTCGAAGTTGTTGATCCCATTGGTAGATGGACAAGTGAAGAGTTTATGAGCAGGGACAAACAAACAACACTCAAAGCTCAAACATTCTTTGCTTCCAACGATCAGCGAGATCCAACTGCTGGAGGAGAGAGTGCTTGCACAGCAATCGTCACAGTGATTGCAAGTGCCCTCCACAAAAACGAACTGAATACTCCAACAAGATCAGAGCTTGATGCACTTATTAGAGAAGGTTCATTGGAGTGGCAAAAGTTATGCAACAACAAGTCATACATTGAACACTCTCCGGACAAGCACTTCGATCTCGAGACCAATATTGGAAGCAAAAACAAGGCCGATATCCATTTTGCATGACAGAGTTTCAAATCTTTGCATGGCTTAATGTCATTCAAAGACAATTGGGCTGAGATAGGAAATGACATCGAAAGAGATAGTAAGGTCTATGTTGTGAGTTGGAACGATCACTTCATCCTCAAGTTGGAAACAATTGCATATTATATCATGGGCACACTGGGAGAGAGACTACATGAAGGATGTCAGCAAGCTTATATTTTAAGATTCGACGATACCATAGAGATGTATCGGTGCAGTGAAGAAAACAAGGGGACTGAAGACAATGAAGATATAATCTGTAGAGGGAGAGACTGTTGCAAAGAGTGCATAAATAGATTCTTAGCTGCTATACCATTGCAGGAGAGTTGGAATGGGAAGCCTAAGGGATCATGCCATTGTCATATGTTAAACCACAATCTATTTCATTGAAGTGTGAAGATGGTCAAACTCCATTTGCTGCACTGATAAAACTTGAAGATGACTATGATAAGGATGATAATAAACTAGACTTGTTCCTGGATATGAATTACGTTTGCCATACTTTAGTGACAGCTCTTCCAGCATGGCAATTTGTTGGGGATGAAGGCGATGACTATGAAGATGATCCTCATGAAATTCCCAACAAGAAAGGTGATCACATAGATAATCCAGATAACAAAGAGGTGAAAGTCCAACGGCAGCAGCTAGTAGATTTTATTAATTTGGTGGCAGATGATCTCCCTCCTGGACTACCACCCAACACTACTCTAAACTCGAGGACAAGTCCTTTCAACTCGGGATGACTTATATAGAAGGATCCGTAGATTTTTAGTATTATTTTTAATAATTTTCACTTTTTTGGCATTTAAGGTATTTTTGGCATTTAAGGTATTTTTGGTGTTTTAAGTATTTTTGGTAATTTATATCTTTTATATGTATTTTTGGATTTGAGTTCGTTTAGAAATTTTAGAATTATGAGTCTTTTTCTTTTTTATTAGGATTCTTTTCCTTTCTTTACAAATTAGGAAATTGGGATTCCTTTCTTAGGTATTAGGGTTAAATTCTATATAAACATATGTTTAGTTGTATGAGGAATTAATCGTCAGTTATTATACAAAATTTTTCCTTTTATTGAAAATACCTAGAGGACGGTTGTACTTCTCTTCTTATCTTCTCCTTCAATCTCCTTTCTCGTTAGCCCGCAAGATAATCGCTATCATGTCCAGTGTCAAAGGTGCAATCTTATTATTTTAATAGAATAAAATGAAATAAAAAATTATTTAATTAATCAAGAGCAAACTAGGTTGAAATTAATTTATTGATTCTTCATGTAATTGGGTCTGATCAAGTCCGCTCGAATATAAACTCACATAAATTAGAAAAGTTATAATTTATTGGAACTAATAGTGTGAAAATAAAATTTGTTGAACCAATATTGCCACTTGAGACTTATGGTAAGTAATTATCAAATCTTTTTCTAAAAGAAATTACAATTATAAAAACTAATCAAAATTTGGTTATGGCATGATTTAATTAACCCGACGATTTATGGTGAAATTATAATTATTCTATATAATTATTTAGAATAATTATGACTAGTCCATAATAGAGTATGCTCACACACACACACACACACACACACACACACACACAAAAAAAATCACTATAAAATTATAAGAGAAAACTAAAGAGAGCTTGGAGGTCTAGTGTTAAAAAGAATTAAAGCACTTTAAAGATGATCTTTATTTCTTAAATTATTCGATTCGTGCTAAATACATAAAATAATCAAGATCCTCTTATGAGATGTTTGAATTATAAAAAATCAATTGTTGTAATTGAACTATCTAATCTGGCCCAATATAATGATACGAGAGCTAGGTTTTGATATTGGTTAAGTCTTTCAAATAATTTATGCATGCATTAATTAATAGCAATGTTAGGAATATGTGACTATAGTGTGGTTGAATTATTTGGTTTTATGAACAATATATTAAGCTAGAATTTTTATGATGCAATCATATTTTATTTTTCAAGTCTATAACCAATGGGGTGGAGTACTATTCCATAATGCCCCCTAATTAATTTCAAGTTTATTAAGAAATAGTTGCATATATATTTTGCATGTAAATAAAATATAAGGGTCAGATCGATTACATTTTAAAAAATCAGAGTGAAGTGCAATTATGCCACAACCTTAAAAACCAAAGTGCATCTTCTTCAAGAATCACAAACAAACTCAAAACAACCACTACAAAAATAGATCCAAATTGCAAATACCAATCACAACCACATCACCCTCCCCTTGGGCAATGTCCCAAGGGTCTCCCTGTGCGCCTAATCGGTGGCCATGGAGGGGAGGGCAAATGATGGTGGTCCCGTTGAAACATGTGAATAGGAACTGAATAATTGGAACTCTTTATGACTCAATTGAATCTTTACTTGTAATTCTACGTATAAGATGGGGTATAAATTCATCCTTGTTTTAATAATTTGTGAACTACATGTCATTTATATAAGATTCCAAGTAGATTTCATATATTTTGTCTAGGAACTATACGTGCAGTCATGCATGCTTTTAATATTTATTTTCTTTTTGATTTTAATTAGTTTAGAAAATGCCTAGTACGAGAGTTAAAACGGTTAAAATAGGATTAATGATTGAATTATTTTAAGAGTTAAAATAGTTAACATACTATTAATCAAGGAAAATCCCATAGACTAATTAAAATATGAAATGAAGGAGGGTGCACTATTTTAGTGAGCCCAAGGCCTTCTCTTTAGCACAACAATAAATACAACAACCAAGTCTTATCCCACTAGGTGGGATCGGTGATATGAATCCTTTTACGTTATTGAGCTTTATCTCTTACTATATCATCATCTATACTTAAATAAATTTTATCTTGTTTTATTATTGCTAACCAAATCTTTTTTGGTCTTCCTCTGCCTCATTTGATGTGCGTATTTATCATAATTTCACATTAACTAACCAGAGCATTTATTGGGCATCTAAGTACATGTTTGTACTATCTTACACATATCTCTCGGAGTTTTCTCTCAATATATACAACTCCGACTTTCTCTCTAATGCTCTCATTTATTATTCTGTCCATCCTCATATGTCCATACATCTACCTTAATATCCTCATCTCTGCAACTCTCATCTTTTGCTCATGTACTCGAGCCATAGTCTAATATTCAATGTCATATAACATAGCAGGTCTACCCATCATCTTGTAAAACTTTCCTTTACATTTTAGAGGTTCTTTACGATCATATAAAACACCTGACGCCCTCCTCTATTCAATCATTGTGCTTGTATTCTATGTACTCTCAATCCCTCCATTGTTTTACAAAAATGATCTTAAATGCTTAAAACTCTCAGTTCTAGGCAACTCGTAATCTCCTATCTTCACAATTGTTTGATTTCGTTTAATATTGCTAAACATAAATTTCATATATTCTGTCTTTACTCTATTAAGCCTAAAACTTTTCACTTCTAGTGTTTTCCGCCAAGACTCTAGTTTAGCATTACTCTTTCACGTGTCTCATCTACCAAAACAATATTATCTGCAAACAATATGCACTAGTGAGTTTGTCCATGATTAGTATAAAATAATAAGGACGTAAATATGATCCTTGATGTTACTCTATCTTTATTGAAAATGCTTCAGTTAATCCGTCTAAAGTCTTCACTCTAATCGTTACATCCTCATACATATTCTTAATTAATTCAATATATGCTATACTAACACCTCTTATTTTTAGAATTCTCCATATAATTTCTCTTTGGACTCTATCATAAGTTTTTTCTAAGTCAATGAATATCATATATAGATCTTATTTTTTGCTTCCGATACTTTTCAATTAGTTGCTTAAGAAGATATATAGAGCTTCTATTGTTGACCTTCCAAGCATGAACCCAAATTGATTTTTGATCACCGTGATCTCCTTAATCTTTTTTTTATTACTCTTTTCCAAAGTATGACTCATTAATTTAATACTTTATAATTTACACAATTTTGTTTGTCTCCTTTATTCTTATATAAGGGAACTATAGTACTTACTTTCCATTAATAAGACATTATTTTTGTTTTCGATATAATGTTAAATAATTTTATAAATCATTCAATACTTTATTTCACGGCACTTTCATACTTTTATCGGAATATTATTTGGTCCAAGACTTTTCCATTTTACATCTCATTTAAAGCTTGTTCTACTTCTGAAATTTGAATTCTACGATAAAAATTTAAATTTCTATACTTATTTGACCTACTTAAATTACCTAAATTAAGTTGATCACCTAAATCTTCGTTAAAAAGTTGATGGAAATAACTCTTCCACCACTCTTTTATTTCTCCATTATTTTCTAATACTCTATTGCATTCATCTTTAATACATCTTGTTTGGATAAGATATCTTGTCTTTCTCTTTCTCAGTTTAGCTATTCTCTAAATGTCTCTTTCTCCTTCTTTTGTATCCAATTTTCGATATAACGTTCAAAAGTTTCATTATTTACTTCATTCACTGCTTTCTTAGCATCTTTTTTTTTCTATTGTATATTTTTTTAAGTTTTCCTCGATCTTATAAATATATAATTCCTTATAAGATATTTGTTTTTCCTTCACTTTCTCCTGTATTTTCTTATTCCACCACCAAGATTTCTTATTTGGTGGTGCATGCCCCTTTCTCACCAAGTACACTCTTCGCTACTATTTTCAATTTTGATATCATCTTATCCCATGTCGTATTAGAGTCGTCATATATTTCACCTAATACTTGTACTTCTACCTTCTCCTTAAATATGTTTTGCTTCCAATCGTTTAACTTTCATTACTTAATTCTAGGAGTCATGTATATTTTCCTTCTATTCTATTAATACTATAATTAAGGCGTATATCCAACATTACTAACCTATGTGGGTAGTTAAGCTTTCTCCGAAGATAACCTTGCAATCTTTACAAATCTTTCTATCCCTCTTCTTGACCATAAGAAAGTCAATTTGCGATTTATTATTCTCACTTTTGAAAGTATTATGTTCTTTTTTTTCTTAAAAAATATATTAGCTAGTATAAAGTCAATGCTATTGCAAAATCCAATATAATTTTTCCTTCTTCATTTTTTATTCCAAACCCATAATCTCCATGCACACTCATATTCTTCTTTTAACACTCCGACATTCCTATTTAAATAGTCTTCTATTAAAATCATTTCATTTGGCGGAAAGTTTTGTAATATTTCATCTAGGTCATCCCAAAACCTTAATTTGGTAACTTGATTTAATCCTACTTGAGGTGCATAAATGCTAATTACGTGTATAATTTCTTTCGCCACTACAGAGCTATAATTCTATCCCCTTTCTACATATACAATTACATCCTTTAACGAACTATCTACAAAAATACCCACTCCATTTCTTGTTTTACTCTTTTTTGTATATCATAACTTAAAACTCAAGTTTTCTGTTATCTTTGCCTTCTCGACTATCCATTTTATCTCTTGTACATACAAAATACTAATTTTTCTTCTAATATCTACAACCTCTATTGCTTTATCAATGAGGGTTCCTATGTTTATGTTCCAAATATAAGACTATTAGTTTTTCTATAATTTTTGTTCTTATCCAACCTATGGGATGAGAACTCTTACATATTTAACACTATATCCAAGTTCTCATAAAGATGTAGCAGTTCTTACCGATACATTACAATCAGACCTTGCAACGCTAACTCTTACATATTTAAAACTACACCCGAGTTTTGAAGATGTAGCAGTCCTTGCTACAGTCGCATCCTGCAACGTGTTCCTTCTGTGAAACAACCTAGCATTAAAACAACAATTTAATGGATAATGAACATTTGCCCTAGTTTAACATTGGCTAACAACCTAACACAACCCTCCTCCTTTATCCGGGCTTGGGATTGACCATAACTGGTTCGTCATGGGTGGAATTTTTAGCATATTAGTAAAAATGTGTATGTCCCATACCAATTTAATTGATTACTCTATAAGAAAAATTGCACTGTTTTGGCTACTAAAATGGGTTTATCATGGTGAAAAATTTTAAGTATTAATCACTTGGGTTTGCCAAGATGAATAAGTTCAATTATAAAAATTGGATTTATATAATTCAAACATCTCAAACCAGGATCTTTATTATTCTATATATTTAACACGAATTGAATAATTCAACATGCAAATAAAGAGAGATTATGCTCAAAGCATGCTTCAATGATATTTTTAATACTGGACCATGCTCCAGATGTCCAAACCTTCTTCAGTGTCCTCTCAAAACTCAATTCTATAATGTTTGTCACACTCTATTATGGACTAGTTTTAATTATTCCGGATAACAATATGGAATAAATATTATCTTAACATAAATTGTTAGACTAATCAACTCATACAATATTTTGATTAACTTTTAAAATTGAAACTTTCCTTTAGTAAAAATTCGATAAGAATCAAGCGTCTTGTAGCATGTACAATATGCATAATAATATGAGTGCAATAAATTTTATTTTACCACCACAGTTCTGATAAATTATCTCTTATAATTTATTTGAGTTTTTATTCAAGCCACCAAAGGTACCTATCAGACCCAATTAAATTAAGCTCCAATAATTTCAACCTAGTCAACTTTTGCTTAGTCAAAATATTTTATTAATCTCATTCTATTCCACTAAAAGAACGAGATTACACTTTTAAATTGAACTTTTAAAACTTATAATCAAAATATATATATATATATATATATATGCTCCGATTGATCAATCTAACACATTTACCCACCAACATACTACATAGGGGAAGCTTAACACATGTCAAGGCAGCAAAGGATAAGTGAGAGGGCAAAGTAATCCATGGACATTAGACCAATGGTCCGGAGACACATGGACAACTAACATAGTATTAAAGAGAAAATTGTTTAGGAGATCTAATTCAATAATAGCTAGGGAAATGTAAAGGACTAACTCATCTTGGTCTATCTCAGCATTTGAATCTAGTTTGGATATGTAGTGATCACATGATCGAATAAGACAAGGAACTATCAGTTCAAATGAGCCTTGGGAAGGATAGAATAGTTCGGTCAAGATACGAATAATTCATACAAACTGTAGTAACGAGTAGAGTTTGATTTCTAAATGAACCACAGCTAGGTCTGCATCTAGACAACAGCAGACAGATCTGATTATTCAAATATAAACAGACTATATCACCAAATAGGTTCCCTAAACGACAGAATGGATTTCTCACTTGCATTTGAATTTCTTAAACATTATGTTTTAAGCCTGCAATGTATGAAGAGTAATTTGAATTAATTAGGAAGATATAAGAGGTAGAAGGAGATAAAAGAAAATCTAATCTAATGTAATTAAAAGAAACCTAAGATATTTGAATTTACCAGTGATATAGTGATAAATAAAGTTCATTGAGCAATAAGATCCAAGTCACCCAAGTAGATGTGGCATGTATGCAGTGATAACAGAGGAACCCTCTCGAAGAAAGAAGACTAGTTGCTGAAACATCATAATCAGGAATATGAAGCAAAGAAGCCTACCAGTTGTGTTTTCAACCTGGCCTGCAAATTTTGGTACACCTCTGATGACGGGTTCAACTCCATCAGTTGATTGACATCGAAGAGTGCTGATTGGTAATCTTTGAGGGTCACTAATGTTTGTGCACGTAACATTAAAGCTCCTGTGTGTTGATGATCCAACTCAAGAACAGATGTACATTCTTCCGCAGCCTAAGAACATTGTCAATTCTAATGAGTTTACCAGAAATGACACAACAACCTAGCGAATGGAATAATAACTACTTCAATGTCTTATAATTCTTCGAGCAAAAGCTGTACTTTTCTGTCATGCAACTTCCCAGTGTTTATATTTGCAAAAATAAAATAAAAGAAAAGAAAAAATAAAATCAACATCGTCTTAACATGACGGTATCTCCCATCAAGCTACAAGTTCACCTTTTTCCAAATCACTGATCGAAGTAAATAGCAATCCGTTAAGTCAAACAAAAATATGAATAAAAAAGGTCGAAAGAGATGAGCAGAAAATTGAATCGAACGAAAAAAGAGATGGAAGGATACGAGGAAACCTTCTTGAATTCATGCAGCTTGAGGTAGCAGGCGGCTCGGTTGCTGTGGAGAGCGATCTTCTGGGCCTTGCTCTTAGCCATCGCCAAGGCTTCAGTGTAGAGACCAAGCGCCTGCTCGTGCCGCCCCTCGCGATACATCTGATGGGCCGTGTCGATTTTGCTCATCGCCGCCGCCATATATCAACCCAACACGTTAGTCAAATCCAACGCCGAACGAAGATACAACTGGAACTAATCGAGATCGGCTGAAGACGAGACTCGATCCAATCGGCAGCCGAAGATCGAAGGAATGACCATTCGGCCTGAAGACGAGACTCGTAGCAATCGGTAGCCGAAGATCGAAGGAATTGGGAACGTCCCGTTCTCTTAAAGGAAAGCCGATATAATTGAAGTAAATGACGGTGGCAATGACATATCATTATAAACCGACGTACGGGTGGAAGAATGTCCAAAATGTATGCTGATTGGGTTATAAGATTTGGATTCGAATCTCGATAAAATTAAAGTAAATATCATTCTTATATATTAATTATTATTCTAAAAGTTAATATCCATTAATAATTTATTTTTTCATGTTAATTTTATGATGAATTGATAAGATGTTGGGGACGAATGTATTTGTTTTTTACCATTTCGTTAAGTTATAAGCTTGATTGATGTTTTCAAACCACACTAGTATATTTGTGTATTAAACGAAATTTTAGGCTACGACTTATTGATCCACAGCCGCTTTTCTCAGGAGGTCGAATGTACGTCTGTTTTTTTAGATCGACTTTTGTGGTCGACTTTTGTCGAGTTGGCTTTTGTTGGGTTAGCGCTTATTGAATTTATCTATCATCATCAAGTCCGCTCCCATCGGGCAAGGCAACATAATGACGCTAGCGAAGACCTCTGGTACTAGCAACTAAAAAGATTAAGAACAGGTTTACTCAATTCAGATTCAGAGAAAAGATGTTAGAGACAAAAGAAAGATAGTGAAATGAAAAACAACAATATGATCTCACCTCCCTTCTCCTACTGTCACCATTATCTTATATAGGGATTGAATAAGTGTGCGACTCTAAAGGGTGCACCTCCATAACTGTCACTCCCCTTCCTTTATAATTGTCACACCTCTTCCTTCAATTAATGTCATTCCAACACTTATTGTAGCGTACACCATTATTACAGACGCTTTTCTCTATAATTGATGTCTTCTCTGTAACTAACACCTTTTATGTAACTACATTATTGCATCTGAGCTCAAGGCGAAGCATAGGTTGAACCCAGTCATAAGTCTGACTAGTCAAATTTAACTTGGACATGACTTGAGCTTGGATGCCTTGTTGAGTTGATTTGACTTAAGTTGGATTGGTTCTGTGTTGACTAGAGTTGAACTCAGAAGAATTGGTCCAACCTAACTCGAGCTCACTGTGAGCTAGGCCGACATGACCCAAACTATGTCTTATATCAGGCTGATCGGGATTTACGTTGACTAAGTCTTGGTCCTTCCATATGGTGTATGTTGTTCCCACCACATCATAAGCCCCCTTTTAAATCTAGTTGAAGGAGGAAGCAGTTTAACTAATTAAACCGTTGTCGTATTAGTGATTCCAGAGTTCCTGACATCAAAATCCACATGACATGTCCTCCTCATCGCCTAAAACAACCTCGGCATGCTGCCTTACCTTGGTAAGCCATCACCTCTGTCGACTTGTCAATTGTTAGATATCCTCCTTGGAAAATGAAACGTCGATATGCTATCATTTGCCTAAGGAGTTCGTGACTCCTCTGCCACGCGTAGATTTCTTGTTAACTACTAATCTCCCCATTTTGTTTTATATCTTGAAGGTCACCCTTAATCCACTTGTGCCTCATCTGACCGCCTCACCAAATAGCCAGGCCTAGATCTGACTGCTCCCTATAGCCGATTAGTCCTTTATGAGGACAGAGACTTCTTTGACCAATGTCACTCTCGATTCTATAGTCGTCACCTTTTTCCTTTTTTTCATGTTTATACTCCTGGCCTTTTGCTTTCCCTAAACTTTGGTGATCTCCTATGACTCATAAGTCTATTTCCATGTTCTTATTTCCTTTGCTAAATTGTCACTCCTCTTTCTTGCTTCTCCATGGCCTCTCCTTTTTGGTTTGACACACCCTGTCTTATACAAAAATTGGCAATTCAACTCTCCATGCCACCTTCAACATCCCTTTTGACCATCACATTCAGATTCCCAATCCCTCCCAATACCCCCATTTGCCACATACCAATATACTACCATCTTTTACCGTCAGATGGTTGGTAAACTCCGTTTTCCCTTTTCTCCCTTCTTTGAGACAATGTCTTCTTACTTTCATATTCCTTTTCAACAACCAACCCCAAACTCTTTCCAATTTCTCTATAAGTTGTGATTGTCTTCCATTTTTATAATCTCCCCCTTATGCCAACTGTTTTCCACTATTTTTTCTATCCCAAGAAAAGTGAGTACTCCAGGATCTTTTACTTTACTGCTTCACCTTCTTCCCAATTCTTAGAGTAATACCCGACCTTCCACAAGAATTGAAAGACCCATTATTTCTTTATTCGATCTTCTTCTCCCTACACATGGGTGACTGATTGGCAAATTGAGCTTCTACCTCAATCTAACCTAGACCACATTTAGGCTGAGTCTTGTGGAGACAAAACTCGCCCTTCTCCTAAGTATGTAAAGTGGGAATCTTGTCCTTCTTCGGGGAGGACTAACAAGTTCTCCTTTTTTTTTTCTTTTACAACTAAAAAGATGTGGTGTGCTTCCCTCAACAAGGCCATAAAGTTGGCTGCAACTGAACCACACCTCCTACCACTACCAAGTCAGGTTCTTCGGCTGAGCCAAGCCCTCGACCTTTTTAATTCCTCACACTATCTCCTTGGGAGAGTCTGAGAAAAATCTATGCCCTTGCAAGAAGAGTACACATTTGAAGCATCCTGTTGAGCCAAGCTCCTCTCGGCTATCAATGAGCCTAAGTCCACTTCCAACTTCTCCTCCTCGTCCTCGATCACCGAGTCCTCCCACTCCTATATAGTTATCACCACCCCTAGAGGTAGCTCTTTCCCTTAGCCTGAGCTCTTCTCTACCATGTATTTATTTTGGCCATGGAATTCCTTATTAGGCCCACTCTCCAACTGGCTTGAGCTCTCTCCTAGCCAACATTGACGCCAATGAAGAGGAGGCGAAGAGAAGTCTTTCCTTGGTAGCTCTGTGTTGGTACAGGTTGTTGGTGTAATTTTCACTAACGGTCTAACTCAGATTTTGATGAATGACAAGTGAGTTAAGTTACGTATTATCATGATTTAATACATTATCGAGTGTGCAGGGTTGACTAACCTGATGGATCAAGAGGACTTAACACTAGGCAGGAAGTCTATTTGGGATGTGTGATTTTCGATTGGCGAAGTCCAGATATGGGATTTTGGCAGGAGATCGGGATGTTCAATTCCCAGTTAGAGAAGTCCAGATGTACAATTCTGGTAGGAAGCCCTGGTGGGTCAGATTGACATCAAGGAGATAAATTGACACATGATAAGTGAAGGTAAGTCACTGGAAGAAAGCAACTCTGTGAGGGCGCGTCCCAGTTGAGGGGACAGTAAGCGTCGGTCCAATATAGGTCCATTTAAAAAATCTAAATTGAAACCCTAATTAGATTTTGGTTTGAAGGGCAGGGTCTAAGTCATAAATTAATCATATTATTATTGTGATAAACTTTGTTTTATAGGTTATTATTCGTTTAAGCTAACATAAACTTGCAAGATAAAAGGAGCAAAATTTATCTCAGGTGAACAATACTCGAAGGTGCCTTCCAGGACATGGAAGGCGCCTTGAGCACTATTCATAGAAAATGACTTCGATGCTATAAAAGGTGTCTTCCATTGGATAAGGTAGAGACGTTGTTAACTATAAGGAGCTGCTTCTGAAGGGGATAGAATTTGGGTTGAATGCGCCTTTAGAGCTATGGAAGGTGTTGGTGCGGTTAGCACTAACGGTGTAACTCAAGTTTTGATGAATGACAAAATAGGTTAAGTTAGTTTCGTTTTTATTTAACACTCTGATCGAGTGTGCAGGAGAAGCCCAGACAGGCCGACGGGCTGACCTGATGTCTGGCACAAAGTCCAGCTAGGTCGACGGGTCGACCGGATAGCTGGCACGAAATCCAAATGGGTCGATGGGCTGACCGGACGTTTGGCACGAAGTCCAGCTAGGTCGACGTGCTGACCGGATAGCTGGCACGAAGTCCAGACGGGTCGAAGAGCTGGTCGGACGTCTGGCAGATAAGTGAAGGTA
This sequence comes from Zingiber officinale, assembly GCF_018446385.1. Taxonomy (NCBI): domain Eukaryota; kingdom Viridiplantae; phylum Streptophyta; class Magnoliopsida; order Zingiberales; family Zingiberaceae; genus Zingiber; species Zingiber officinale. Next base: position 54,268,890 of record NC_056004.1, on the reverse strand, counting down.
AGTCACTAGAGGGGAGTGACTATGAGGACGAGTTCCCAGGAAGGGAACATTAGGTGCCGATCCGACTTAGATCCATTTCGGATATCTAACTTGAGATCGTGACTAGATTCCGATCTCAAGGAGATGGAATCTAATTACTATTCTGCTTATTTATAAATTGTGCTAACATTCTATTTTGTAGGATATGATTTATAATTGCCTCGGACTAATGTTTTCTTGCAGGAAGGAGATTGTAGAAAACAAGGGTCCGGGCGCCCAGAGACAAGTTTTATCCCCAAACAAGCATCGCCACGTGGAGCACCCTGGTTGGCTTGGCTATGTCACATTCAGGGCGCCCCGAAGGGATCCGGGCACCCCGAACCTCCTATATAAGGAGGGTGAAGGCTGAAGCAAATGAACAACGAACGATCTGCTCTCCCGTGCTCTTGCGACGCCTCACCGACAAAGTGCTGCTGTTTTCCTTTTCTTATTGTCGGTATTAATTTCTTAAAAGCAATTCTATACTTTACTATTGTAATACTTTTCGAATTGCTAGTGAATTGCCCAACGAAAGTACTCAACGATTGCAGGTCTTGGAGTAAGAGTCGTTAAAGGCTCCGAACCAAGTAAAAGAAATACTTGTGTTAGTGTTGCTCTCTCTTTTCACTTTTTCCGCTGCATATTTACTCGCTTAAATTTTTAAATCGATATTCACCCCCTTCTATCGAATTCATGATCCAAAAAGTGGTATCAGAGCAGCTACCGCTCTGATTTAGTGCAACCACCAATCAGACAAGGGTGAAATTCCCTTCTATTTTTTTTGGTTCATTCTTTTATTTTATTTTTCGTAATATTCCAAACTGGTATTGTTACCTTTTTGGGAATTTTTTTCATTGTAATTTAATCTGAATTAGTGCAACACCAATTCAGTTGATTTCTTTTATTTTATTCCGCACTGCTAATCCAAGACCAAGTCTTGGGACCCTTCGTCTATTTATTTAATTGTGTGCAGGTTAAAAAATGTCTCAAGTTGAAGGGTTCAACACAGTACATCCTCCCCTATTCAATGGGGATGATTTTTCGTACTGGAAGAAGCGGATGGAGGTCTACCTGATGACCGATTTCGACCATTGGTTCAGCGTCACCAGAGGCTACAAGGTGCCGGTCGACAACTCCGAAATTCCACTGGACCCAAAATAGTGGATTCCAGACATGAAGAAAAAATCGTCAACAGACTTCAAAGCACTTAACACGCTACAATGCGGACTGACGAAGGAAGAGTCGAACCGAGTAGGACCGCATCAAAACTCTAAAGAACTATGGGACAAGTTGATCGAGCTACATGAAGGAACGAGCGACGCCAAGGTAACGAAACATGACCTTCATTTAAACAGATTATTTAATATTAAAATACAGGAAGGAGAAACTGCGAGTCAGCTTCACGCGAGGATCAAAGACATCCTCAATAGACTCCACGCGATATGCCATCAAATGGAGAATCACGATCTAATCAAGTATGCGTTAAGTGTTTTTCCGCGTAATACTTTGTGGGCATCTATTGTGGATGCCTACAAAATTTCAAAAAAATTATCTAAGTTAAAATTAGATGAATTATTTTATGAATTAGAATTACACGAGCAAACTAACACCGGGACCGAGAAAGGTATTACCTTATTTGTAGGTTCCTCTAAGGAAAGAACAAAGACCAAGTCTGAGGTTGAAGATGAGTCTGACCAGGATTCTGAAGACGAAGAGTACCTAGTGAACCTGGTAAGGAAGATGTTCACCAAGAGGAAGAAGAGCTTCAGCAAGAAGGACCTGCAAAAGATTAACTCCCCAAACGAACCGAGGAATGTGACCTGCTTCGAATGCAACAAGAAGGGTCACTACAAGAACGAGTGCCCTAGGTTGAAGATGTTGATACAGTCTGACCTGGCTGTTATTTTGATGTTGACACTGATTTAAGTTTGTATCAGATATTAATTAAACTCAGATTGATTACTGATCAAGGTTGATTAGGTGGAAGGGAAAAGTCCAAGTATGAAAACTTGGCACGCGAAGTCGGAGAGGGCTCGGTAGCTCGTTCTCTGGACCGGACGAAGTCGGAGAGGGCTCGGTAGCTCGTTCTCCGGACTAGGTCAGAGAGGGATCGGTAGCTCGTTCTCCGGACTAGGTCAGAGAGGGCTCGGTAGCTCGTTCTCCGGACTAAGTCAGAGAGGGCTCGGTAGCTCGTTCTCTAGACCAGGAAGGCTTTAGGGTTTAGGGCTGGGAAGCTCTAAACTTACATAGGCATTGGATCAGTCTGTTGACCGATCCAGTGATACTATGGTTATCTGATCGGTCACCAGATCGATCAGTAACCAATCAGTAACTCTCTGTGAACTCACCGAGAATTACTGATCGGTCTGTAGATCGATCAGGAGGCAACGGAGTTCGGGAGAAAGGATAGGGGGATCGGTCTGTGGATTGATCCACCTATAGCCTGATCGGTCCACAAACTGATCAGAGCCCTCCTGGACCGATCAGGCTGTAGCCTGATCGGTCAAAAAGTCTGTGGATCAGTCTGCTGACCGATCCATAATAATGTCTGTAGTTTCTGCTATTTCTCTACAACTTCTAATTCGTCTGATTTAACCATCTGCTGTGAGCTTTTTAAATCTGTAGGTTGCAGGTATCATGCTAATGCTTAAATTCAAATCAAGGTCCATCAGAAGAATAAGACAAAGTGTTCTTTCTACTGTGTTTCGTTGCAAATGGTGCAATTGGAGCATCAACGTTTACTGGCTGCGATCTGGCTGCGATCAGCTGGCAATCAACTTGACTCCTGCTTATTGGTTCGAGCTCAGAGACACCTGTGAAGACCATGAGTTCTATTGGTGTGAGTTCAAAGAATCAGATGAGGAGGAAGTGTGATTGGCGACGCTTTAGCTTGCAGCAGCGATTCGGTGCAGGTTGATAGCGATTCGGTACAGGCTGAACGCAGTGGAAAAGCAGAGGCATAAGAAGAAGGATGAAGAGATGTTCGAAAAAAAAAGAGGAAAAAACTCTCTGTCGATCAAGCGAGTGTGCTAAGCTTTGAGCTCTTGGCTGAGAACCTGCTTCCTTCTTGCGCTCTGCTTTCACTGTCGTCTTTGCGTGGCTGTGAGCATATTCTTCATTCTCTTTAGCCACTGATCATTGTAAGTCTTGTGCTTTATTTACATATCTTCTAAGACTTTGTGGAGAGGTTACTCCACCGAGAAGGAGGAAATCTTTAGTCGGAATCTATCCGGGGTGTGATCTACCGAAAGATCAAGGGATCGTCCACCTTACGGACACGCCGAGGAGTAGGGGCAAGTTATCCCCGAACCTCGTACATACTGGTGTTAGTGGTGTTTGTCTCTTTTTCTTGTATTATATTTTCGTTTGCATATTTCCGCTGCGCTAACGACTTGTAGGAAGAAATTCTTTAAGCTTTTAGAGGAGGCTATTCACACCCCCCCCCCTCTCTAGCCATCCGAAGATCCTAACAGAAGAGAGACAAGATGAAGACATCCAAGAAGAAAGCTCTCAAAGCAACCTGGGATGACTCCTCATCAAAAGAATCGGAGGCCGAAGATCAAAAGCACCAGAGTCACCTTGTACTGATAGCCCTCGAAGAAGAATCGGAGGACGAATCGGAAGACGGGTCCGAACCCGAATCGAGCCACGAGTCCGTACTCATTTCTGAAGGTCCCGAAGAGGTATACTTTAATTTGAATAAATGTTCTTTAAAATTAATGCATGTTTAAATAGGAAATTAATTACAATAGAAAATAAAAACAAATTGCTCCTTGAGGAAAACCAAAACCTCAAGGAACAAATCATATATGCTAATCCAACTCAAGACTTTACACTTGAGGAGGAAAATTTAACATTAAAATTAGAAATTAATAAATTAAAAGATCTTTTAGAGAAATTTACAATAAGATCCAAGAATTTAGATTTAATTTTAAATAATCAAAAGGTAATTTACAACAAAATCGGACTTGGCTACAAGTCAAGTTCAAATAAAACATTTAAATCGTTAATAACCCAACACAAATAATTAAGTAAAGCTTGGATTCCGAAAGTGTGCTTAACCACGTAAGTAGGACTTAACCAATATTACATACCCAAAGAAAAAATATATTATGTAAATAAATCAAATCAAAAACCAAAATACAAATCTAGACCAACAAATTCAAAATCCAAATATTTTAAACCCCATCAAAATTTAGAATATCATCAAGTCAATTATAACTATAAAAATAATAGACATAAACCAAGAACTAAAATTCAAAAATAAAGGCCAATAATTCAGGGGGAGGCTCCAGAATAGCTGGCACCTCCAAAAATAATCTACCCGACAGGGTAACCAAACTAACCTACCCGGCAGGGTAATTAGGACTAGTTAAAAAGAGACAACAGTTTAACTTGACTTATTGTACTGGTAAACTTTTGGATGATAGTATGTTAGGAAAACTATGTCTATGCATGTCTAAGAAGATATGGCTTCGACCTGATGCATTTGTCTTAGTGGAACTAACCGAAGCTACCCTTTACGGATCTTAACTAGTTAGACCAAGGTTTTGTATTAAGTTTAGTGGATATGACTATTTGAAAAACCTCAAAGGCATGATTACTCTAATGATGTCCAAGTGACTCACCATAGCCCAGAAATTTATCCGAAGAATGTCTATTTGTTGAGCTCAATGCTAAACCTGAATCTAACACAAAGTTAAACCAAACCCTAAAACTGAACTTAATTCATCTCACAAAATTATAAGATTCCCTGATTGAAAACATAGATCGGGTGAGATGACTAAGGAATTAAATAAAATTAATTAAATTAAATTAAAATGTTCAAAAAAAATTTAAAAACTTTAAAAATTATTTTAAAAACTTTTAAAAATTATTTTAAAAATTCTTTTATAAACTGTTAAAAAATTATTTTTAAAATTCTTTTAAAAACTTTAAAAATTCTTTCAAAGACTTTAAAAATTCTTTTAAAAACTTTAAAAATTCTTTTAAAAACTTTAAAAATTATTTTAAAAACTTTAAAAAATTATTTTAAAAATTCTTTTAAAAACTTTTAAAAAATTATTTTTAAAACGGTTAAAAAATTATTTTAAAAACTATTAAAAAATTATTTTAAAAAATCTTTTAAAAACTTTAAAAATTCTTTTAAAAATTTTAAAATGTTAAAAATTATTTTAAAAACTTTTAAAAATTAGTTTAAAAATTCTTTTAAAAATTTTCAAAATTCTTTTAAAAATTCTTTTAAAAATTCTTTTAAAAACTTTAAAAATTATTTTAAAACCTTTAAAAATTCTTTTTAAAACTTTTAAAAATTATTTTAAAAACATTTAAAATTATTTTAAAAATTATTTTAAAAACTTTAAAAATTATTTCAAAAAATTCTTTTAAAAACCTTTAAAACTATTTTAAAAATTCTTTTAAAAACTTTTAAAAATTATTTTTTAAACTGTTAAAAAATTATTTTAAAAATTCTTTTAAAAACTTTAAAAATTATTTTAAAAATTCTTTTAAAAACTTTAAAAAATTATTTTAAAAATTCTTTTAAAAACTTTAAAAATTATTTTAAAGATTATTTTTTAAAAAACTTTAAAAAATTATTTTAAAGTTTCTTAAAAAAAAACTTTAAAAAATTCGTTTAAAAATTCTCTTAAAATCTTTTAAAAATATTTTAAAATTTCTTTTAATTTTTTTTTATCTTAAAACTCTTTAAAATTTCATTTTCAAACTGTTGAAAAATTCATTTTAATTTTCAATCTTAAAAAAAAAAATCTACCCGATCAAAAACCAGGGGCGGCCGCCCCTGGTATAGTAACCCGGGGCGCCCGGAAGGTACTCCAGGTGCCCCGATCAACTAAAACCAGGGCACCCGGACTGATTCCGGGCACCCGGACCCCTCAATAAAAGGAAGGGGGGGGGGGGGGGGGGGGGGCCCCCCTCCTCCTCCTCTTGCACCTCACTTATTCATCTCTTGTAAAGGCTTTCTTCAAGCCTCAACGAGAGAGGAAGTGCTAATTAAAATTTTTTCTCGTTTCTTCGGTTATTACGTGGTTGCGAATCAACCGAGGTCGTCATTTCTAAAAATCTTATTCACAATGCCTCGGTAAATTTCTTTTTCCCCCTTAAGTTTTTTTAAATATTTCACTTATTTTTTTATACTTAGTATAGTTTTTTTAATTTAGGAAACATTCTAGATTTGGTGTTGGGCCCTCTACTGCTAGTGTTGACCCTAAGTTCCCTACTGACGAACTTAGGATTAGGTTTAAGTCTACCATCTATATGCCTATTAGGACTAGGTGCTTAGATAGATAGTTTTTCTTGTGTTCTTGTATTCCATCTGTAGAGGTCATTAACCACTATAACTTACAGAACCTTGTTTACTGTACCAGTTCAGTAAACATAAGTTTATGTGCTGAATTTTATAATAATTTAGTTAGGGTAGATGATCTTACTTATACTACTAGGATAGCTGGTACGGATATCACGTTATCTCCTACCATTATCCAGGCCTTTTTAAAGTTATGACCATCTACGTGCACTTTTCAGTGTTACCCTCCTAGGGATCTACCATTTGGTGATCCTTACTCGCACGTTACTCTGGATACGATTTACTCGTATTTTTTTGGGGAAGAGCGAGTACCCACTGTGAATATGTTTAGGTTAGTATTCCTTGAAGTTCATGATTATGTACTCTATAGGGTTTTAGTCTTCTGCATCTTACCGTTGTCCACTCGCGACAAAGCGATGATGCATCCATTTCATTCCTTTCTCTTGTATGCCCTTTGACATAGATTAGACATAGATATTAGTTTACATATTTTTCAAACCATTATCCACTCAGCTGGAGTCACCACCACTGCTTGAGGTGCCCATATAGATAATGAGGGTGTCCTATCTTGGCGGAGGGGGGCACAACACCAGCCAGACCCATATACCCAGGAGGAGGCAGAGCGGGATGAGTTTATGGTCGCACTATTCGGCGAGGACGCTCCGACCCCTGTACCATCTCCACCTCTAGGTCGAGCACCTCATCCCATTCCTCGCACTCTAGGCGACCAAGTTGCCAGACTCGAGCTATCCATGATGAGTCTCCATCAGGAGGTCTCCGATTTTCATCGAGGCATCCGTCAGGAAGTCTCCGATTTTCATCGAGGCATACAGCAGGAGGTCACTGACCTACGACGGGAGGTGTGGCAGGAGGTCTCCGACTTGCGATGAGATGTGAGACAGGAGATCTCCGACCTTCGACGTGATCTATCCAGCTCCCGAGAGGATGACCGGACCCATCATACTGAGTTGATCGAGATGTTACGTTCCTTGGGGTCCGGACCACCCTCCTCCTCATCTCGATAGACTTGATCATCACTATGTATATTTTATTATGATCGTTGTATTTTGACTTAGACATTGACTTATGCTATTCTGATTTACTCCAACTTAGTTATATCTCGACTCTGACAATGATTTATCTTGATGTGTTTAATAGACTAGGATAGTTAAATTACAAAAACTGTTTTCAAAAATAGTGTTTTCAAATTCTAGGATAAAATCTTTATTTTTTTTTATAAAATCTTCCATTTCTAGAATTTTAAATTAGTTTTAACCTTAGATGTGAGATCTCGGAAAATTTAAATAAATAGGGTGATTTAAAAATAGCCTTATAGGAATTTTCTGGAATTTTTAGAAATTTTCTAGAAAATTTTCGGAGCTTGTACGACGGGTTTTGTGGGGACGAATTGATGGGTTCGGATAAAGCCTGTTTGGGGATACATGTTTAAGTGAGGAAATGTTTTAATTAAAGATTTCCTTTTCTTTTTAATTCTTCCCCAAAACCGCCGATCCACCCTCTCTTCCCCGACCCTTCTTCTCGATCTCTTCTCCTCTCCACCGAGCCTCTCTCGCGTCGTCGCCGATCTCCGCGAGCTCACCGCCGGCGGAGGTTTTCCTCTCTGGAGTCTCACCAACGTCAGGGTCCCTGGCTACCGGGCGGCTAGATCCTCTCCTCCCTCCCCCTCTCATGTCTCTGCCCTAGATCACCGACGCACCAGTTCTTGGCGATCGGCGATTCTTTCTCCGTCTCTTGGAGTTGCCGGCGAGGAGTGGATCTTGGAGCTTTGAAGGGGTTAAAGCTAAGTCGATTCTTTGGTATCCTTCGACTCTCTGATTTGTGCGCTAGTTCGAATCTTCTTTATCGATTCTTGCTCGCTTCCTCATTGATTGTTGGCGATCTTAGGTTAGGTCGTAGATTCCTTCCTTCTTGTTGATTGAGGGGCAGAGGAATTTCCAGGAACATAGAATCGAATCTGGCGACACCTCCTGGAGACAATCGGTTGAGGTAAGATTAGGGTGTTGTTTGATCTATGGTTTCCATGGTGTGATCTATTATTTGCTCTGTGATCTTCAATCTTAATCTGATCAATGAATTCTAGTTTAATTCATTGCTTCGTCCGATTTATTCCAGTGAGGACCTGTTCTGTGGATTTCAAATTGAATGCTGTGAGTTCTTTGATCCAGCAATTCATCCTGTTACCGGCAGCAACAATCCTTGCTGTAGATCTACAATCAGGGTAGTGAATTGAGGTCCTGTTTCTGTGGGATTTCTATTGGTTATGACAGCCACCTCATCCAGTAGCTCTTCTGGTTCCAGCTATCAACAACAGTGTGTAGAATTAGGTATGTTTTGGATTATGATTAGTTAGGATAAATGATCTTAGTTGTAGATCATCCTGTAGTTTGGTTATTTTAGATGGTTATGCCTGTTGTGGATGAATTAGTTTTATGTGTAGGTTTGAGTTGGAGATGACATGATTACTAGATAAGTTGTGATTGTGGTGATTAGGGTTTTGCCCTAAGTTAGTTTTGGGAATTTTATTTAGCTATTTCATTTGGATTTAGCTAAATAAAATATATATGTTGTTTGACACAAGATTCTGATTCGAGACAGGCGTCTCGACTTTGACTTCAGATTTGGGATTGTACCTTCTATTTGAGGCGGGTACCCTTTGACTTATCTTTTTGATATTGTCTTATGATATGTGTAACTTATATATAATTACTAGTGATTGGTAGATTTAGCATTTCCCTAGTGTTAGCTTAGTTGATACCTGATACATGTTGCTACTGTTGTCTGCTATATGTTAGTCTAGTATATATATATGACTAGTGGTATTGGTAGCTTTAGCACCTCCCTGGTTTAGTTATTTGATACTTGATACATGTTGCTACTGTTATCTTCTATACTTTCGTATGGTATACCTTTACTGCTTACCATGTGTACGTATGTTTATAGAGATGGATATTTATAGTGCTTATCTACACAGGATTAGTTGCTGGAGATACTTGTTATATGTTGTTGGATTTGCGTTGCTTATATTAGTTGTTATACATGCTGGATATGTGATGTTGGGTTTATGCTCTTTATTATCATTGTTATATATGTGTTTGTCTGTTTGGCATCTACACATATGGAGGATATGTTCAGGTATGACATATTGTAGCCGCACCATATCGCATGATTGCATCTTTGGGCGATTGACGACTCCATTATTGTTGAGCTCGTCGGTAACTCGTTGACCTGCGCGTGACCACTGCGTGGGTAGTGGCATAGCACCTGAGGTGTGTGGGTTGCCGGTGGTGCTCACCGAGGCTCCACTCGTGGGTAGTGTGATAGGTAGCGTGGTAGCACATGGGGTCCCTCCCGTCATTGTGTAGGAGATGAGGCGTTCGCTCCTCTATAGTTGAAGTTGGAGGATAGGTGTACTCGGTTGCATCCGTCCACTCGGTTACTCTTGAGGTAGTGACGAGTGCGGTGTCGCCTACCAGCAGTCTCACCATTGTCGTGAGATCTTGTTGGCGTCGGTGACCGTGTCGTATTGCATCGTATACCTGAGTGCATTATTATGATTGTTGCGTATTGGATGGTGCACTTGGGTATTGCGTATGATTGGCATCATCGTGATACATCGTATTGCTCGACTATCTTTATACATGTATGTCCACGATCGTTCGCTGCCTCGCGGTGAGTCTGATTTATTTGATTATGCACTTCTTATATTCTTGCGATAGATTGTATTTCATGCTTATTGTTGGTTCTGCAGTTTATTTAGTTATCGTACTGTTATACTTAGGAGGCCACTATATATGCATATTGTTAGGATGTTGTCTAGTAGGATTGTTCTTTGGTAGTTATATGTTCATGCGTATCTATTGGATTACTCTTGAGTTCTTTGGACTCACCCCGTTGTTACTATTTTTCAGGTTGAGGCCGTCAGGAGATATTCCAGTCGCTAGCCCCATTATCGCGAGGATTTTCTTTGTCGGATTATATTTTGCTTTTGCATCTTATATACTTGTATTGTGGGTTTGTATTGTGGACTTTATATCGAACACTTGGGTTTACTACTTTTGGTTTTCCGCTACGGATATATTTTCATTACTTCGTGGATTTTGTCTTTCCTCGTTGTAGTGGAGTAGGATGTTTACATATATCTTCGAGATTCTATATCGTCTTTCCTTATTAAACTGCGTGGATTGATTATATGTTGAATTGTGTGTAATGTTGATATAAACTGCGTGGTTTGTTTCTTATTTGTATTGTATTGTTCCGGCCGTGTGTGGCCGAGGTATAGATATATGTATTCTGGATTCATATTGTCACCTGTACAGGGGAGATGCTGCGAAATTTCTTCGGACAGGGACTACCTGGGGCATGACAATTTATTTGGTATCAGAGCCAGGTCTATGATACATGTTTTTTGTATTCTAGATTTTTGGGATTTTATCTGATACCAATTTATTTGGTATCAGAGCTAGGCTCCGATTTCGGATTTTCATGTCCTGGAGTTTGTTAGCGTATCTGGATTTTCGGGATTTTATCTGATACCAATTTATTTGGTATCAGAGCGGATTTCTGATACTTGTTTCTCGTGTTCTGGAATTTACGAGTTTATCTGGGTGTTTTCGGATTTGTACGATTTTTCGTCAACTTGCTTGTTTCAGAATTTTGAGGTATTTTGACGAGGTTTTATTGGTTCTATTTGGGGGCTAAGCAGCGACAGGATATCTCCAGACGGTAAATAGGTAAATTAGGTAATTTTTCAGTTCTTATACCTGTAGTGATATCTGGGTAACATTTTGTTTACAGATATGACACATACATGTGTTCCGGTACCGAGACGTGGTCGCCCACGTAAGTGGTCGATAGATTCTCTGGAGATAGAGTCCCCGGAGAGATCTGCTCGGGTCGAGCTTGTCCGTTAGGGACAGACTCGTCAGGATATTATAGGCACGTCGGATTATAAGATCCAGACGGTTCCGACTTCAGAGGTGCATACCTCGACTGTACCACTAGTGGTATCACCTTTAGTATACTCGGCACCCACTCCAGTCGTGCCTACTACTGCGATCTTGAGGTACGAGATGAGGCAGAGATCTGGTGGGACACGCAGTGCTCGATTATAGGCGAGCAGCATATTACCTGGACTAGATTTAGGGAGACATTCGAGAGTCAGTATTTTCCCCGGGCGTATCAGATGACACGTCGGCAGGATTTTCTGAGTCTTCGGCAGAATAACCGCTCAGTGATGGACTATAATGCCGAATTTAAATTGGTTGGCCAGATTCTGTCCTAAGTTAATTGCCGAGGACAGATCTCGTATGCTCTAGTTTGTCGAGGGACTAGACGGGCATCTTCAGGTGAAGATTGCCGGTTTTGGTATTGCATCATACATAGAGGCACTGGATAGAGCGCTTACGATTGAGTCTACTCATCAGAGAGTGAAGTAGACAAGAAGAGGACACAGACTGGTTGGACTTCCGGACAGATCCAGCAGACACAAACTACGGGATAGCAGCAGAGCAGTCGCACTCAGACGGGTCAGGGTACTTCTGGGTCATCTGGCCGACCCCAGAAGTCAGGACGATCTTCATCAGGATGTTTTTGGTCTTCTCAATAGAACTGGAAATAGTCCGTCGATGACCCTCATTGTATCCGATGCGGATCCCGAGACCACATCACCTCTGCGTGCACCCTAGGACAACCAGTTTGCTATTATTGCAAACTGCCTGGGCACTTGAGCCGAGATTGTTCGCTGAAGGCTCAGCATGTAGCCTCCGAGGTCTCTGGTTCGGGAGGACAGTTTAGTCAGTCCGGGACTCAGCGAGAAGCCAATCTTCACACCGTCGTGGAGGGCGACTCCACTGCGGCATTGTGCGTATGACGTGCAGGTAGGAGCATTCGGTATCCTTGTGGAGAACCCCACGGTATTCCGCCTTAGTGTTCTCTGTACTATTCGTCAAGAAGGATGATACTCGAGGTTGTGCATCGATTATAGGTAGCCGAATGCAGTGACTATCGGAAATAAGTACCCCTTGCCACGGATTGAGGATTTATTTGATCGGCTTAAAGATACATCGGTGTATTCTAAGATTGATCTGCGATGCGGATATCATCGACTAAGAGTTAGAGATTACGATATTCGGACATTTCGCCTGAATACGGACATTACGAGTTTTGGTAATGCCGTTTGGGCTTACCAATGCTCCTGAAGTATGGATCGATGAACCGTATCTTTCCGGAGTACCTAGATCGGTTTGTTATTGTGTTTATCGATGATATATTGATCTATTCGCGTTCCGAGGAGGAACAACGTCTTATAGTCTTGGAGACTCTGCGACGACATCATCTGTATGCGAAGTTCATGAAGTGTGCATTTTGGCTATCTTCGGTTGGTTTTCTAGGACATGTGGTTTCTAGCAGAGGTATTTGATAGATCCTCGGAAGATCGAGGCTATCACCGGTTGGGAGCAATCAGTCCAGGAGATTCGTAGTTTCTTGGGCTTGGTGGATATTACCGACGATTCGTTGAGGGTTTCTCCAGCATTGCTATGCCATTGACACGTCGACGGGAAGGCGTGAAGTTCACGTGGTCGAGGCTTGCGAGACCGACTTCAGGGAGTGAGCGGAGATTAGTATCGATGCAGTTTGGTTTTACCTTTTGGTGATGGATTCGTACTTTACAGACGCGTCTCTTGAGGGCTTGGTATTGTTTTGATCGACACGATAGGGTAGTCTCTATGCTTCTCGTCACTTGAAGGAGCATGAGAAGAACTACCGAGTACATGATTAGCAGCTATTATCTTTGCTTTGAAGATTTGGCGACATCATCTTTATGGTATTACTTTTGAGATTCTCACTAAGTCTCAAATATATTTTTACACGAAGGAACTCGATCTCCGATAGAGGAGATGGATGGAGTTCTGAAGGACTATGATTGTACTATTAGCTATCATCCGGGTAAAGCTAATGTGGTTCTTGATGCACTTAGCAGGAAGAGGGACTTTAGCTCGTCACAGAGTTTTAGTCACGGACTTGATTCGAAAATTCTCGAGTTGGGTCTTGAGGAGAGGGACGGACAGAGCGGGGTATTCTTGTTACCATGATTGCTCGATCGTCGATCGGGATGAGGATTCGAGGCTCGGTAGGAGATCGGCATTCTGATTCATTAGCGACGGATAGCTTAGATGAGCGAGTTTACGAGATAGCGAGGTATTGTTTATTCGAGGTAGATGTGTGTACCTCGGTCTCACCCGATCATGGAGGAGTTCAGGAGGCTCATCGTTCTAGATTTGCTATCCACCGGTGGGACCCGTATGTATCGTGATTTGAGGCGTTCTATTGGTGGAAAGGTATGAAGAAATACATCGTAGAGTTTGTAGCTAGATGTCTTGTCATCGGCGGTGAAGAGCACGGAGACCTGTTGGTTTACTTGAGAGGATCCTATTCGAGTGGAAGTGGGAGCGTATTACTATGGATTTTGTGGTAGGATTGCCTAGGACTCGACGAGGCCGTGATGCGGTTTGGTGTCGTTGTCGATTAACCAATCCGCATTTTTAGCGATCCGGAAGGCGATTCTCTGGATCGATTAGTGAGTTATATTGTCGAGAGGTTATCGATTGCATGGAGTTCCGTTGAGCATTATATCCGGTAGAGACCCACGGTTCACGTCCGATTCGGCGAGAATCTGCGGCGAGCCTTGGGCACAGCCGTTTGATCGACATTCCATCCGCGAGCCGATGGGCAGTCAGAGCGGACTATTCAAACATTGGAGGACTTGCTGAGGTCTTGTGTCATGGACTTCGGAGGCAGTTGGGAGGACCACCTGCCATTAGTGGAGTTCACCTACAACAACAGCTATCATTCGGCTATCCAGATGACACAGTTTGAGGCGTTGTATGGTAGGTCTTGTCGAACACTCATCCTCTGGGAAGAGGTTGGGGAGGCCCAGTTGGTAGGACCTCAGAGAGCTTAGCAGGATGCAGAGTTAGTTCGTACTATCAGACGGAGGATGTCAGAGGCTCAGGACCGTCAGAAGAGTTATGCTGATCAGAGACGGAGACCCCTGGAGTTCTCCATTGGTGATCATGTATTTCTTAGATTTTCACCCACGAAAGGGGTGAAGAGATTTGGTCTCCGAGGTAAGTTAGCTCCACGATATATTGGGCCATTCCAGATCTTGGAGAGGATTAGAGCAGTAGCCTACCATTTGGCGCTACCACCATCTCTAGCTGGCATCCACGATGTATTCCATGTATCTATGCTGAGGAGATACGTATCCGATCCGGCACATGTTCTGTCAGATGTATCAGTTCCAATTCAGCCTAACGTCACTTATGAGGAGGTTTCAGTGCGGATTCTGGACCATAGAGAGCGTCAGCTGCGGAACAAGACTGTCCGACTGGTTAAAGTCGGATGGCAGCATCATTCTGACGAGGAGGCTACTTGGGAGCTGGAGGATACGATCCAAGCTCGATACCCTCATCTTTTTACTTGAGGTATGTGGGTTGGAGTTTCTTTCAGCATTTATACTGTTTGGTTATATTATAGTATTTGCTGTTAGTTATAGTGAAATTTGGGGTCCAAATTTTTATTAGTAGGGGAGGATGTGAGATCTCGGAAAATTTAAATAAATAGGGTGATTTAAAAATAGCCTTATAGGAATTTTCCGGAATTTTTAGAAATTTTCTGGAAATTTTTCGGAGCTTGTACGATGGGTATTGTGGGGACGAATTGATGGGTTCGGATAAAGCCTGTTTGGGGATACATGTTTAAGTGAGGAAATGTTTTAATTAAATATTTCCTTTTCTTTTTAATTCTTCCCCAAAACCGCCGATCCACCCTCTCTTCCCCGACCCTTCTTCTCGATCTCTTCTCCTCTCCACCGAGCCTCTCTCGCGTCGTCGCCGATCTCCGCGAGCTCACCGCCGATGGAGGTTTTCCTCTCTGGAGTCTCACCAACGTCAGGGTCCCTGGCTACCGGGCGGCTCGATCCTCTCCTCCCTCCCCCTCTCATGTCTCTGCCCTAGATCACCGACGCACCAGTTCTTGGCGATCGGCGATTCTTTCTCCGTCTCTTGGTGTTGCCGGCGAGGAGTGGATCTTGGAGCTTTGAAGGGGTTAAAGCTAAGTCGATTCTTTGGTATCCTTCGACTCTCTGATTTGTGCCCTAGTTCGAATCTTCTTTACCGATTCTTGCTCGCTTCCTCATTGATTGTTGGCGATCTCAGGTTAGGTCGTAGATTCCTTCCTTCTTGTTGATTGAGGGGCAGAGGAATTTTCGGGAACATAGAATCGAATCTGGCGACACCTCCTGGAGACAATCAGTTGAGGTAAGATTAGGGTGTTGTTTGATCTATGGTTTCCATGGTGTGATCTATTATTTGCTCTGTGATCTTCAATCTTAATCTGATCAATGAATTCTAGTTTAATTCATTGATTCGTCCGATTTATTCCAGTGAGGACCTGTTCTGTGGATTTCAAATTGAATGCTGTGAGTTCTTTGATCCAGCAATTCATCCTGTTACCGGCAGCAACAATCCTTGCTGTAGATCTACAATCAGGGCAGTGAATTGAGGTCCTGTTTCTGTGGGGTTTCTATTGGTTACGACAGCCACCTCATCCAGTAGCTCTTCTGGTTCCAGCTATCAACAGCAGTGTGTAGAATTAGGTATGTTTTGGATTATGATTAGTTAGGATAAATGATCTTAGTTGTAGATCATCCTGTAGTTTGGTTATTTTAGATGGTTATGCCTGTTGTGGATGAATTAGGTTTATGTGTAGGTTTGAGTTGGAGATGACATGATTACTAGATAAGTTGTGATTGTGGTGATTAGGGTTTTGCCCTTATTTAGTTTTGGGAATTTTATTTAGCTATTTCATTTGGATTTAGCTAAATAAAATATATATGTTGTTTGACACAGGATTCTGATTCGAGACAGGCGTCTCGACGTTGACTTCAGATTTGGGATTGTACCTTCTATTTGAGGCGGGTACCCTTTGACTTATCTTTTTGATATTGTCTTATGATATGTGTAACTTATATATAATTACTAGTGATTGGTAGATTTAGCATTTCCCTAGTGTTAGCTTAGTTGATACCTGATACATGTTGCTACTGTTGTCTGCTATATGTTAGTCTAGTATATATATATGACTAGTGGTATTGGTAGCTTTAGCACCTCCCTGGTTTAGTTATTTGATACTTGATACATGTTGCTACTGTTATCTGCTATACTTTCGTATGATATACCTTTACTGCTTACCATGTGTACGTATGTTTATAGAGATGGATATTTATAGTGCTTATCTACACAGGATTAGTTGCTGGAGATACTTGTTATATGTTGTTGGATTTGCGTTGCTTATATTAGTTGTTATACATGCTGGATATGTGATGTTGGGTTTATGCTCTTTATTATCATTGTTATATATGTGTTTGTCTGTTTGGCATCTACACATATGGAGGATATGTTCAGGTATGACATATTGTAGCCGCATGCACCATATCGCATGATTGCATGCTGGGCGATTGACGACTCCATTATTGTTGAGCTCGTCGGCCGGCTACATTGACCTGCGCACCACGTGACCACTGCATGGGTAGTGGCACAGCACACAGGGTGTGTAGGTTGCCCGGTGGTGCTCCGCTGGAGGCTCCACTCATGGGTAGTGTGATAGGTAGCGTGGTAGCACACCGGGGTCCCTCCCCGTCATTGTGTACCGGGAGATGAGAGCATTGCGCTCCCTCCTATAGGTGAGGTTGGAGGATAGGTGTACTCCGGTGCATCCCGTCCACTCGGTCACTCTTCAGGGGTAGTAACGGCAGAGTGCATGACCCACGCGGTCTCACCATTGTGCGTGAGATGCTGACTGGCGTCAGGGGTGACCATGTCATATTGCATCATATGCACAAATTGCATTTATTGTGATTGTTGCATATTGGATGGTGCACTTGGGTGACTGCATATGATTGACATGCATACATGATACATGCATATTTGCTCTGACTATCTTTATCTGTGTATGTCCACAGTCATTCGCCCAAGCCTCGTAGGTGAGTACAGTTTATTTCAGTTATGCACTTCTTATATTCTTGCAGTAGATTGTATTTCATGCTTATTGTTGGTTACTGCAGTTTATTTAGTTATGCATACCTGTTATACTTAGGAGACTGCACTATATATGCATATTGTTAGGATGTTGTACCGTAGGATTGTTGCTGGTAGTTATATGTTGCTGTACATATCTATTGGATTACCTGCTGAGTTCTTTGGACTCACCCCGTTGTTACTATTTTTCAGGTTGAGGCCGTCAGGAGATATTCCAGTCGCTAGCCCCATTATCGCGAGGATTTTCTTTGTCGGATTATATTTTGCTTTTGCATCTTATATACTTGTATTGTGGGTTTGTATTGTGGACTTTATATCGAACACTTGGGTTTACTACTTTTGGTTTTCTACTGCGGATATATTTTCATTACTTCGTGGATTTTGTCTTTCCTCGTTGTAGTGGAGTAGGATGTTTACATATATCTTCGAGATTCTATATCGTCTTTCCTTATTAAACTGCGTGGATTGATTATATGTTGAATTGTGTGGAATGTTGATATAAACTGCGTGGTTTGTTTCTTATTTGTATTGTATTGTTCCGGCCGTGTGTGGCCGAGGTATAGATATATGTATTCTGGATTCATATTGTCACCCGTACAGGGGAGATGCTGCCGAAATTTCTTCGGACAGGGACTAGCTGGGGCGTGACATTAGACTAGGACAATTCCTTAGAAGGCATGTTCCCTTTGGGCTAGTACTTGAGCATCTCACCAACACCCTAGGATTCCCTTGTTTGTGATTGTCGAACATAGAAAGGAGTGAGATGCATAGGCAAATTACCTAGACGTAAGATGCTTATTTCAGTGCATCGACATAAGTCTGAGCGTTAAATATCAAACAGACATTAATCAGGTTAAGTCTTTCAGTTTAGTTAAACACTAACTGATTATGATTAGACTTAACCTGACCAACCAAGTAAAAGTTGTTATCCTCTAATAGTCAGTAAGTAGCTAACTGGTTAGATAGTTCTTGTAATGTCAGGTTCAGAGGGACAATTAATTATTTTTATTTTGAAATTAATTTTTGAAAAATATCTCTTTTTAAATTAGTTTAACACTAACTAAGCGCTTTAAAATTTTGTTTGGATTTTTCAAACTTAGTTTTAAAACTTAGATCTCCTTAATTGGATTGTTTTAAACTTAGGTTTGAAAATTGGTTTTATTTTCAAACTATAAACTTTTCAAATTTAATTTTGAAATTCATATTTTTTAAGCTTAGTTTTGAAATTTAGACCTTCCAAACTTAGGTTTAAAAAAAGTTGATTTTGAAAAATAAAACTTTATTTGGGCTTATAACTTAGATTTTGAAATTCTACTTGGTTTTAAAAATATATATTTAAAGATTTATTTTAAAAATTAGATGTTACAAACTTAGATTTGAAAACAGATTTTACTTAGTTAGATTTTACAAACTAAGTCTTGAGAAATAAAATCTTATTTAGTTTTGAAAACTCGATTTGAAAATTGGACTTAGCCCTAATAATCTCTTTTCTTTTGTAAAAATTCTATATTTATTATGTTTTCAATTTGCAAAACTTTTGAAAAATTAAGTTAAAATCACAAATTTTAAAAACTCACTATTTTTAAGTCATCTTTCTAAAGTTAATTTAGCTACTTTTTGAAAAAGATAAAAGATAAAAGCTTAAAACAAAAATTATCTTTTTATGTTTCTACCTTAAACTCCCTCAAGTTAATCTGACTTACATTTGTAGACTTCCTTGCATTTCAAGTTATAATTTGCTCTGCATTTATTTTTGATGAATGCCAAAGGGGGAGGGTTAGGTGTTTTAAGTTAGTTAAACAACAAAATTTAAAACAAATCTAACTTAACAACCTGATAAATGCTTGCTTTTACTTGCATATGTTTTTCACTAATTTAATCAGGTTGTCATTGCATCAAAAGGGGGGAGATTGTTAGTGCGGTTAGTACTAACGATCTAACTCAAGTTTTGATGAATGACAAAATAGGTTAAGTTAGTTTCGTTGTTATTTAACACTCTGATCGAGTGTGCAGGAGAAGACTAGACAGGTCGATGAGCTAACATGATGTCTGGCATAAAGCCCAGCTAGGTCGACGGACCGACCGGATAGCTGACACGAAGTCCAAACGGGTTGATGGGCTGACCGAACATTTGGCACGAAGTCCAGCTAGGTCGACGGGCTGACCGAATAGTTGGCACGAAGTCCAAACGGGTCGAAGAGCTGACAAGATGTCTGGCAGATAAGTGAAGGTAAGTCACTAGAGGGGAGTGACTGTGAGGAAGCGTTCCTGGGAAGGGAACATTAGGCGCCGATCCGACTTAGATCCATTTCAGATATCTAAGTCGAGATCGGTACTAGATTCCGGTCTTGAGGAGACGGAATCTAATTACTATTCTGCTTATTTATAAATTATGCTAAGATTCTGTTTTGCAGGATATAATTTATACTTGCCTTGGACTAATGTTTTCTTGCAGGAAGGAGATTGCAGAAAACAAGGGTCTGGGCGCCCGGAAGGAATCCGGGTGCCCGGACCTCTGTGCGCCCGGAGACAAGTTTTATCCCCAAATGAGCATCGCCATGTGGAGCACCCTGGTTGGCTTGGCTATGTCACATTCAGGGCACCTCGAAGGGATCCGGGCGCCCCGAACCTCCTATATAAGGATGGTGAAGGCTGAAGCAAAGGAACAACGAACGATCTGCTCTCCCGTGCTCTTGCGACGCCTCTCCGACAAAATGCTATTGTTTTCCTTTTCTTATTGTCGGTATTAATTTCTTAAAAGTAGTTCTGTACTTTACTATTGTAATACTTTTCGAATTGCTAGTGAATTGCCCAACGAAAGCACTCAACGAGTGCGGGCTTTTGAGTAGGAGTCGTTAAAGGCTCCGAACCAAGTAAAAAAAAAATACTTGTGTTAGCGTTGCTCTCTCTTTTCAGTTTTTCCGCTGCGTATTTACTCGCTTAAATTTTTAAATCGATATTCACCCCTCCTCTATCGAATTCATGATCCAACAGAAGGTGTCTTCCATCCCCCTTAAAAGAGGTGCTCGACCATGCATTCAAGAACAACTCTTATATAAGCTTCTACACGTCTGATTGACATTTTGACTGCTCCAGCTTCCTACTAATGTCCTACTATGACTACTATGCTCGACTACCGCCAAGAAGCTGTCCAAACACCGATCTCAAGCTGATTGTCTACAAAAAGTGTTTGGCAACAAAGCTTAAGTTCTGCACTTAATTTCTGTAAATAGAAAGTGTAGCATGTAGCAATCTTCCAATTCTTTTTGTACTCAATCCCCTCTTCCGGCGGTTCTGAAAGAGGTTATTAGTGGATTACTCGTTGATATATATCTGCAGGACTTGGGTCTAAGAGTAGGAGTCGACAAAAACTCCGAACCAAGTAAAACTGAACTTGTATTTTTACTTGCTTTTTATTTTCATGTTTTTTCTGCTGCGTACTTATTTTAAAATTGAAAATAAAAAGGTTTTCAAAATCACATGATTCATCCCTTCTCACGTGCATCTCAATCCAACAAGTGGTATTAGAGCAGGTACTGCTCTGAATTGGTGCAACTACCAATCATGCTGGGAGAACCATTTTTTTATTTTGATTTTTATATCTTATTTGAATTGGTAAAATTTACCTCTTCAGATAATTATTTTTCGTTCAATTTTTTACTTGAAGTTGGTGCAACACCACATGAGTCATCAATATTTTTTTCTTCCTCCTCAAGCACTACTAATACAAGACTAAGTCTTGATACCTCTTTCTAGTTTTTCTATTTTAGTAATCAATGGCCCAACTTGAGAGATTCAACACAGCTCTTTCTCCTCTCTTAAACAGAAACGACTTTCCAAATTGAAAAAAGAGAATAGAGGTTTACTTGAATATGGACATAGAGCAATGTTCACCATCCGACAAGGGTACCGCGCGCCTATAGATAAAGCAATAAAAGTACCATTCAATTCATAAAGATGAAGACCAAAAGATAAGAAGAAAGTCCAAATCGACTCAAAAGCTTTGAACATGATCCAGTGTAGACTCATGAAATAAGAACTCAACCGAGTCGGCCCACACGAGAACGCAAAGGAGTTATGGCACAACCTTACTAAATTACACGAAGGGACTTATGATGCCAAGGTAACTAAACAAGACCTACTTCTAAATTCTTTATTTAATATAAAAATATAGGATAGAGAAACTGCAAGCTAGCTACATGCGAGGATCAATGATATCCTCAATGACTTGCACATGATCGGACATTAACTCAAGAACCACGACATTATCAGGTATGCCCTCAACTCATTCCCTCGATCCTCACTATAGACATCGATCGTAGATGGCTATAAGGTTTCAAGGATCCTTTCAAAATTAAAATTAGATGAATTTTTTTATGAATTAGAATTGCATGAACAAACTAACGCCACGAAGGTTAAGAAAGGAATTACATCTCTTGCAGGTACTTCGAAGGAAGCTAAACCCAAGGCAAAAAGTGAGTCTGACTCAGAATCAGATGAAGAAGAGCAACTAGTGAACATGGTAAGGAAGATGTTCACTAGACACAAGAAAAACTTCACCAAACATGACATCAGGAAGATGTCCAAGTCTACATCCACCAACTCGAAGACGAACTATTGGTTTTTTTGGGCCGCAAAAACCGTTTTTTGCGTTGCAAAAACCCAGAAATTCCCATGCCACGGATCCGTGCGAAGATTAAAATTTCATAAAACTTCGAGTATGAGTTTTCTAACCTAGATCTAAACTAGATCTACAAAGGAGAAGAGCTTTACCCATGATGCGAAGCCCTTCGCTTAATCCCGCTCGTCCAAAGTTCGCCGGATCTCGAGAGTGTCAAAGTAGATACTCCTCTATGTGTATCCACACAAGCAAGAGATGGATAGACCAAACAAAAGGTGTGCTAGCACCTTTTTAGGGTTCATCCAAGGGAGGAGAGGGAGAGAAGAGAAGAGCTTGAGGAAGAAGATGACTTGAATGAAAAATCAATTCAAGCTTGTAACTCCACAAAAGTGGCCGACCACCTTTCAAAAAGGTTTATATACTCCATGGGATTTCAAGAGTCACAACTTTTGATCTCCCTCATGAGGTGGCACACACATGTGCTAGCCTTGATGATGTGGCACATCATCATAGCCACTTAATGCCAACTCACCAATGAGATGGCAAATGATCAAGTCAAAATTGACCCTTCATCTTCCTCTCAAGTCAAGTCAAACTTGACCACTTCTCTCCCTTGGTTGATCAAATCTAACCATTGGTTCAAGTCAAATTTAATTTAATGAATCTCTATTCATTGAATTAAATTAATTCAATGAGTCTAAGTCCAAATTAGACTCATTTAATACATGAACCAAATTGAGTCCAACTCAATTTGCCTACTTTGGATTACTCTTAATCCAATTTGGTTCATCACATGAACCTAATCTCCATCTAATTGCCCTTTGTGTGTGACCCTATAGGTTCTTATAACGTTGGCAATGCTCCTAAATACATTTAGAAGCATAAGTAATGATCGGTATCTAGCAACACATCATTACTACCCAAGTTATAAGAATGTTGAGATCCAACATCACCTTGTGACTACTAATTGTGACTCCTCACAACTTATGACATTGTCCTTCTATCCTAGACATCTAGATTGATCAATATGAGGTATAGACCGTGTCATCCTCTAATCAATCTAAATCTTGAATCCCAAGTAGACTCACTCAATCAAATGAGCTCAATATCTCATATTGACTCATTTGGACATGGTCATGCACTTAGTGGTCTCACTCTATCAAGAATATCGATGTCACTCCCGTCATATAGGAGGGATAGATCTCATCTACATCACTCACATCCCTCAGCATAATTTGTTACATACCCAGTAATCGCCTTTATAGTCCACCCAGTTACGGGTGACGTTTGACGAAGTCAAAGTACGTAACTCCTTATGTAGGGAACCATGGTGACTTCAGGTCCAAGGACTAGTAGTCATACTAATAGCCACATAAGAAAGTATATGCCACTCATATAACGATCCATGATACTTTCTCATGGCAGGCCATTCAGTATACATTCTCCAATGCATACCCATGTGTCAACTTGATATCTCTATATCCATGACTTGTGAGATCAAGTCATCAAGTTGACCTATATACTAGTCCCGTCGCATTAACATTGTCCCTGAATGTTAATACTCGACTAGGAATGATTAAGAGTAGTGTTCCCTATATCATCTCACTATCGATTCAACCAATCGATTAATATAGGTAAGAACCTTCTACTCAAGGACGCTATTATACTTAGTTATTTGACACCAATACAAGTAAGTATAATAACCAAAAACAAATGCCTTTATTTATATACAAGAATATGATACAACGAGTTCATACAACAATCATCAAATGATTGGCTCTAGGGCTCTAACTAACACGAACATCACATGCTATGCCTGCAACAAGAAGGGGCACTTCAAACACGAATGCTCAAACGAAGATAAGATCAAGAAGACAAAGCAAAAGAAAGCACTAAAGGTGACTTAGGATGAGTCTTCCTCGGACGGATCGGGAGTAGATGAACCGAAGCAAGCGAGTTACCTTGTACTAATGGCAATCGGAGACGAATCAAGTCAAGAAGAAGAATCCGAATGTGACTCGAGTAATGGATCCACATCCGATTTAGACAAACCAATTGGGGTAACATTAAATTACACTACAATTTTTTTTAAAATTATTTCCTGCTTAAACAAGAAATTAACAAAAACTGAGGAACACACTAAACTCCTCCTTAAGGAAAATAACATACTTAAGGAACAACTGAGCTTGATCTCCTTAAAAAGTCAAGAAAAAAATTCAACTCAAGATACAAATCTTGTGGAAGAAAATTCTTTCTTAAAAAGTCAAGTTAAAGAGTTAAAGTAATAGTTAAAAAAGTTTACCTCAGGATCCAAGTATCTAAATATGATACTTGGATCCCAAAGAGCTGTGTACAATAAATCTGGACTTGAATACAAGTCCAATTTTACATTTAAATCATTTTAACCCTAACTCAAAATAAAAATTAACTAAAACTTAGGTTCCAAAAACGTACCTAACCATGCAAGTAAGATTCAATCAATACTATGTACAAAAATAAAATAAAATTCACTTTCTAAATCAAAATAAACCAAATAACTCACTTTTAATTTCAAAAATTAAACCTTCAAAACTAAATTTAAATATAAAGAATAAAATCAAATCAAATAAATTAAAATTTAAACCTAAGTTAAATAAGTATAAAATTAATTTAAACTCAAATTATAACCAAGTCTATTATAACTGTAAAGCAAATCGACACAAACCTAAAACCTAAACTCAAAGTTTAATAATTTAGGGGAGACTCTAAATTAGTTGGTACCTCCAAAAATAATAATTAGGACTAGGATAAATAGAGACAAAAGTTTAACCTAATAAATGGTATTGGAAAAGTTTTAGATAATAGTAGATTAGGGAAGCTCTGTCTATCCATGTTTAGGAAGATATGACTTCGAGCTAGTGCATTTTGTTTAATAGAACTAACTGAAGCTACCCTTTACTAACCCTAACTAGTTAGACTAAAGTTTTGTATTACATTCAGTGGATAGGACTATTTAAAAAAATTTTGAAGGCGTGATTATTCTAATGATGTCCAAGTGACTCACCACAGCTTAGAAGTTTATCCAAAGAATATATATTTATTAAACCTAAAGCTAAATTTAAATCTAATACAAGTTAAACTAAATCTTGAAGTTCAACTTAACTCATCTCATAAAATTATAGGATCGAGTGAGATGAATAAGGATTAACTAAATTAAAATTAATTAAATTAAAATCAACTTAATTAAAATAAAATAAAATCTAAACCTAATTTAAAACTTAAAATTAAAAATCATAATTAAAATTAACTTAAGCAAGAATCAAACCAAATCAAATTAAATTAAAAAAAAGGGCTGGCACCGAAGGAGCCTCTAATACAATCGGGGGTGCCTTCGAAAGGGCAGGAAAATTCCTGCTCAACCAAAAATTCTAGCCCAACTGACTGAAGGTACCTTTAGTCTATTGAAGGCACCCTCCATGGTGCATCGAAGGCACCTTCCATGAGGTTTAAGGTGCCTTCAACCCGATTGTTTATAGTGAACAGAGGCTTGCTCTGTTTGCATTCGTGTTCACAAGTAAGGCACCTTCTAACCCATTTTTCCACCATTATCTTTCCTTTTTCTCTCCAGAACTCCAACAATGCCTTCTCGGTACACTCTAACTCAATCTATCTAGTTATTTTTACATATCTATATATTTTTTTTGTGAATGTTTGCAATGTGTATGCTACTTTAGGAAACGATGAAATGTTATTCCGTCCCATCCTAGTTCGAGCAGTATCCCCTTTTTCGATGCTAGATTTTCCACTGAGTGACTTAGGCTAGATTTTCTAGAGCATTCATATATTGCACTTAAATCTAGGTTTCTGAGTAGGTCATTCTTCACATGATACTGTGCTTCTATTATAAAGGTTTGACTATTATCAGTTAGATAGGCTAGTTTATTGTAGTCATTTAGTAAACTTAGATTTGTGTGCCTAATTTTATAACAACCTAGTTAAGATTGATGACCTGACATACTCCACCAGAGTAGGTGATAAGGACTTTAGGTTTTCACCCACTCTATTGTATGATACCTTAGGATTTAGGAGATCTGCATATCCCTTTTTGTGTTTCCCTAGTAGGGGTTTACCATTTGGTGAACCCTACTCTAATATTACATTAGATATTATCTATATATTTTTTTAGGAGGAGAGACTACCTACTATGATAGACTTCAGGTCTCTCTCTCTTAGGGTTCAGGACTATACCCTGTATCGAGTTTTGAGCACCTATATTTTGCCTATTACATCTCGTGATATTGCGATGGTGCATCCTTCCCACTCCTTTTTCTTGTATGCACTATGCCAGTGCCTAGACATCAACATCGCATGCCACATGTTTCAGAATGTCAGTCATGCATCCAGTCTCGTTACTGGTGATAGGTTCATATGCCCTACTATCACATTTTGACTTACATATTTTTGACCATAGGGATAGATATGACTCAGGGTACATCCACTTCCCTTAGCGAATATGATGAGCTTGATCAATGTCAGCTTGCATTAGTATATATAAATGTCATTGCTTAGGGGGGAATGACTTGGAGAGTGGGACCGCTACTAGATATTCCAGACGAGGCCAAGGAGGATTTCCTACCTATCATTCCAGCCGAGGGAGAGGAGATGCCATCATTTATGGATGAGGAGCTCTTTGGACCTCTTTCGACCTAGCCCTCCATCTCGACCCAACCCTTGACTTTACTATCTGTTGAGGACTGACTTGCCTGACTTGAGGAGTTTTCTGTGCAGATCTGGTAGTTAGTCTCGAAGGGTTTCACCTCTTTTACGGGGGGAGATGATCATTGGATTTACCTCTCTCCAGGAGGAGATGACCACCAAATTTCTGAAGCTCTACATACAGATGTAGTCGATCCTTCGGGCTTTACAAGTGCCTAAGCAACCCCCACCTCCACCTATAGACGATGATGATCAAACCTGATTATATTCAGTGCACTGCTATATATTATTGTATCTATTTGACTTGATATATATAGTCAATTTCTTTCACTTTATCTGGATAATCTAGGAAATTTCTTTGTAGAGTAAGATGTCTTTCCTTAAAATGATTTTCAAGTGGTTGGCAAATTCAAGGAAAACACCTTACTTATATTTTCTAAAAATTCTCATTTTCTTAGTAGTTAAATTTAATTTTGGCCTTAGACTAGATCGCACCTATAAAAAGCATGATCATATATATCTAGATAACGATCATCTCACAAATACACTAGGTCTACCTTGATTGTGTATTCAAAAACTTAGAATGACATGAGAAGCATAGGCTTATTGCTTGGACTTTAGATGCTTATATCAATGCATCAACACAAGTCTGGGCGAAAAATATTAAAATTACAGTGATCAAGTTAAGTAATCTATTTTAGTCAAATACTAACTGGATACATTTACTTAACTTGACTAACCAAGTAAATACTGCTATCTTCTGATAGTTAGTTAGTAATTAATAATTAGACATTTAAGGCATATTTTTAAATAAATATTTTTTTAAAAAATACATCAGGTTCAAGGGTATTTAAACATAAGTTTTAAAATAATTTATTTTCTTTCACTTTCAAAATTACTTTTAAAATTACTTAAAAAATATTGTATAAAATACTTTTAAAAACACCTTTCAAATACTTGCTTTGTAAAAACTTTTTTAAATAAGTGTTTTTCTACTTTGAAAAATTTATCTTTGAAAATACTTTCAAAAATATTTTACTTAGACAAATTATTTACAAAACTTTTTAAAAAAGGATCTTTGAACAATTGAAATTTTAAGAAATACTTTTCAAACAAACTATCTTCTGAAATATATTTTTCTTGTAAAATTTAATTTTACAAAATGGTTTGTTTTGCAAAGTCAAATTTTAAAATGTTGAAAATCTTTTGGAAAATAAAAAATTTATATAAAAGACTTTGAAAAATACTTTAAAATATGTTTTTTAATCACTTTGAAGATTTTAAAAATGTCTTGAACAAATTTATCCTTTTACTTAGCAAAATTAAAATTTTCAACGTGTTGTAACCTTTTGAAAGTTTTGAAATTTTCCTTAAGAAATTTTAAACTCCTCCCTCCCATAAAACCTGCAGATTTTTTTTATATATACTTACTAAAGTATGTTACAATTTTTATAATCTGCTAGGTTTATTTATATTTTTTTTATGAATGTCAAAGGGAGAGGGTAAGGGTTAAGTAAAAAAAAGACAAACTAAATCTTGAAATTCTTAACCATAAAATGATCAAGATAATTAAATAAAAATAAACATTATTTGATTCCAATTGAATCATGTTTACTTTTATTGCATATCTTTTCCTAACTCTAACCCAGATTGTCATTGCATAAAAAAGGAGAGATTATTGGTGCAATTTGCACTAATGGTCTAACTTAGGTTTTGATGAATGATAAGTGAGTTAAGTTAGGTGTTATGTGATCTAATACATTTATCGAGTGTGCAGGGTTGACTAACCTGACAGGTCAAGAGGATTTAACACCAAGCAGGAAGTCCAATCGGGATGTGTGATTCCAGATTGGCGAAGTCCAGATGTGAAATTCTGGTAGGAGATCAGAATGTTCAATTTTCGGTTGGCGAAGTTCAAATGTGCGATTCCTGCAAGAAGCCCTAGTGGGTCAGATTGATGTCAAGGAGGTAATTTGACACATGGTAAATGAAGGTAAGTCACTGAAAGAGAGTGACTCTGTGAGGATGCGTCCCGATTGAGGGGGCAGTAGGCGTCGACCCAATTTAGGTCCATTTCGAAAACCTAAATTGAGACCCTAACTTGATCTTAGTCTGGAAGACAGGGTCTAAGTCATAAATTAATCATATTATTGTATTAAACTTGATTTTATAGGTTATTATTTGTTATGGACTAACATAAACTTATAGGACAAAAGAAGCAAAATTTACCTTGGGTGAATAGTACCTAAAGGCGTCTTCCAAGAGATGGAAGGCGCCTTGAGGACTGTTCATAGAAGGCGCCTTCGGTGCTATGAAAGACACCTTCCATCGGATAAGGTAGAGACATCGTCGATGATAAGGAGCCACTTTTGAAGGGGATAGAGTTTGGGTTGAGGGTACCTTTAGATCTTTGGAAGGTGTCTTCCATCCCCCTTAAAAGATATGCTCGACCAAGCATTCAAGAACAACTCGCATACAATCTTCTACGCATCCGGTTTACATTTTGACTACTCTGGCTTCCTGCTACTACCCTGCTACAACTCTACTATGCTTGACTGCCACCAAAAAGCTATCCAAACACCAAGTTCGAGCCAACTGTCTACAAAAAGTGTTTGGTAACAAATCTTAAGTTCTGTACTTAATTTATACAAACAGAAAGTGTAGCTTGTAGCAATCTTCCAATTCTTTTTTGTACTCAATCCCCTCTTTTAGTAATTCTGGAAGAGGTTATTAATGGATTATCCATCGATAGGTTCGCAGGATCTAGATCTTGGAGTAGGAGTCGACGAAGGCTCCGAACCAAGTAAAACTGAACCTATCTTTTTACTTGCTTTTTGTTTTTGTGTTTTTTCCACTGCTTACTTATTTTAAAATCTAAAAGAAAAAGTTTTTTCAAAATCATGTGATTCACCCCCTCTCATGTGCGTCTCGATCCAACATAGGGAATACCAAAATTGAACATATGCTTTGATATTGTCAAAGATTCAAGTTAAATCTTGTTGTGATTAATGGATTGATCAAATGCGTATGATGTTCAACTTGGAAAGTGTTAGTAGATCAGCTGGACTAAATACTAAGTAGTAAAAGTCTCTACAGATCGAGAAAACTAGGCAGGAAGCCTAGATGGATCAAGAGGATCAGACATCTGGTAAGATTGATTCGATAGGTCAGAGTGGACCAGATATCAAAGGAAGCCTTGATAGACCGATCAGATGTCCGGCGTATGAAGTCTAAACAGGTTTAGAGAACCAAATATTTCATGGGTAAGTTGAGATAATCTCTTGGGGTGGAGTGGTGAGGTCATGTCCCGGTTTGAACAAGCCTTAGGCGATGATCTAACTGAAGAAACCGACGAAGATTTCCAAGTCAAGATTAAGACAACCCTAACTATTTTTATTACTTATACATAATATTATCTAACTCTATTTTACAGGACTATTATTATTCTGCTTGTGCTAACATTATTTTGTAGAAAAATAAAGAAATGAGTTGACCTAGGGTTTGGTTGTTGAACATGAAGATTCAATCAACTGATCCAAATAGCGTGGTAGAGATAAGATCGAGGTTCAACAAATATGGTAAAAGGATGATCTGTCGATGGATAAAGTGGATCAGTCAATCGATTATATATAGTAATGATATATGATTAGATCGGATCATGTAGGAAAGGAAATCCAAAGGGTTACGTTGGATAAAAAAGTAGTCAATATAATAATGTTTTAGGTTGATTTTAATTAGACGTCAACCAATGGAACGAAAAGAAGGCCACTGGATAGAGAAAGAGCAATAGGTTTAGTCAGACAGGTAGCAGTAATGTGAAGTTGACATTGTCATGATGCTCCATCTCAATCATCTAAGTCTTTTAAATACTCAAATTAAATTATGCACTTTAATTTTTAAATTACTAAATTATACATTTATATTTTAAATTATCTTTCTACTTTTTCTCTTCCATTGCCTTTTTTCTGGTGCTTGTTGACTCTCGAACAAACAATTGAGATAGCTTTAAAATTGCGAGAAAATGAGCAATAGTGATTGTCCATTGAAAGTGATTAAAGATCATAGACCTTAGAGTAGTAGTTGCTGGACTACAAACCAAGTAAAACCGACTACATATTTGTCTTTATTTTTATTTTGCTGTTACTATACTTTGATTCTGTTTTACAAAGATGAAAGGAAAAGATTTTAAATGAATGAGATTCATCCCTCCCACTCTCTACTTCTTCGATTCTACACTCTAGTTGACAACATTGCCACCCCTAACATCCAAGTAACATCATTCTCCCTATCAATTCTATTTTCAAGTACTAATCCTTGTCTGTTTTATAACAATTAGCCTGACTTCTTCATCTAACTGAGAATTATCATCGAATGTATGTTATAAACATTGACCACAAAGCTTAGATAGAACACTAAGCTCTTGAGCTAGCAGAGGCCAAAGCTAAGGTAAACCATAAATCTAAGTAGTTGGGTAGTCTCTCCGAGCAGCTAACTACCCTCCATAGTAAATTAGAGGTTGGGCACTAGGTAGCAGAGAAAAGGAAGCCAAGGAGACAAGCAAGAGCAAGCTACTGGTAGCCAAGCTAGAGTGCTCCAAGGAGGAACTGAACAATTATAAGGATGGAGAAGAAGGATGGTGGGTGATAACCATCATTTTATCACAATATTTAGGCTTCTATATTTATACTTTTTTATCTTCTGGTGAGCAAAATCCACGTTTATATCATGTTTCATGAGTTGGACTTATTTTTGTGTTTTAATTTAATTTTGCTTTTAATTGTAGAATTATAGCTAATCATTTGAATGTGGTATTTGTAGGCCATGAAGGGGTCATGGACTCGAGTCAAATTGATTCAAATTGAGCTTAATGCTAGGTTTAAAGAAATCAAATTTGATGCAATTTGGACTGTTCATCCAAGATTGGAGTGATCTAAGCCTTCTATCAAAAATTAATCCATCCAAGCTAAAGAGGAAGTAGATTATCACAGTTGATCTAGATATGAGACTTTGGATCAGATCTAGATCAAATCTCACCCTTGGATCAACTTTAGAAGAATTTTATCCCTTGATCTAGATCTAGAGGTTTCCACACCATTGATTCAAATATGATCAGATTCAAAAGAAGGAGAAGTGACAGTAATCCAAGGGGGGGGGGGGGATTTGATGAGGCACATTAGCATCGCACTCAAAACAGGGATCACCACTCCATCCTTTACTCAACTAGCCACCAAAGTGTAAGGGAATAGGTTTCTTAAACATGCAAATCCGCAGCGGAAAAACCTATTTCCTCCAGAAGATCCATGCGAAGGGAAACAAAATCTTATACTAAGTTAGATCTAAAGACATGATAGAGTTATACCTTTGAAGCGTGCTCACGATCTCCCGACCGTTCGGATCACAGCACGATCAAGCATTCGCGCCTCTACGGTATCCACATGAACAAGCCTTGCTTTCATTTGTCTCACAAACTCAACAAGATGGAGAAGAACACACAAGGTTGTGCTAGCAACCTTCAAGGGTGTGTTCGACCAAGCAAGGAAAGGAGGAAGAAGAAGAAGCAAAGAGACCTTTCACCTTCTTGAGTGATGAAAACTTATGAAAAATATCATCCAAATGATATTTATAGCTATCCCATGGAATATCAAGAGTCTCCACCCTTTCATCTTCTAATCCAATGACTCAAAATCAACCATTCAATCCAATGGTTGAATTTTGACCATCAAACCCATTGATTCCCATGCAATTCGACTCAATCCAACAATTGGATCTATTTGAGTCTAACTCAATGAGTCTAATTCAGATTACACTTAATCCAATGAGTGGGTTCATTCGAGTCTAACTCAATGATTAATCCAAAAAGCCTAATCATCTCATGATTGACTCTTAGGGCTAATTACTAACAATCTCCCACTAGCACTAGTGCCAATCACCACTAAGATGACACCAACACTTTGGATTTACCCATTATTCTTAATATCCTTTGTATTTTAGTCAAACTAAAATACTCATCTCCATATCTACTTATTCTTTGTGTGTAACCCTGTAGACTTTCGTAACGTTGGCAATGTATCCAAATCAACATTTGCGATACATAAACAATGAGTGGCATCTAGCAAGGCATCATTGCTACCCAAGTGACGAGAAAGTCATGATCCGACCTAACCTTTCCGTGGCTATCATGTTGTATGACTTGGTCCCTCTATCCTTGATATCTAGATTGATCAATAAGGCATAGACCGTATCATCTCTTATCAATCTTTGTGTTTCTTGATCTCCAAGTAGACACACTGAATCAAATAAGCTCAATATCTCATATTGACTCATTTGCGCATGGCCATGCTTTCTTGTGTCCTACTAATCAAGGGGCCCACAGATATCACTTCCGTCATATGGATGGGATAGATCCCATCTACATCACTCACATCCCTTCGCATAATTTATTGCATACCCAGTGATTGACTTTATAGTCCACCTTGTTACGGGTGATGTTTGACAATACCAAAGTATACAATTCCTTATGTAGGGAACCGTAGTGACTTCAGGTCTAAGGACTATTCATACCAATAGTCACATGAGAATATTTATGACACTCATACGACGATCCATGAAACATTCTCATGGCAGGCCATTCAGTATATATTCTCTAATATATACCCATGTGTCAACCTGATATCTCATATTCATGACTTGTGAGATCAAGTCATCTGTTGACCTACATGCTAGTCTTAACATATTAATATTGTCATTGTATATTAATGTTCGACTAGGAATAGTTAAGAGTAGTATTCTCTATAATATCTCACTATCAATTCAACCAATTGATTATTGTAGATAAGAACCTACTACCCAAGGACATTATTATATTTATTCAATCAGCACTTAACTGCAATAAATATAATAGCCATAACCTTTGCCTCTTAATTAATAGTGATATATAATACAAAATGAGCACTTTACAATCATCTCATAATTGGTAATAGGGCTAATACTAACAATCTACTAGCACTAGTGTCAATCACTGAGGTATCAAATACCTATTGACTTAGTGTGACCATCATGCTTTCTCTGTGCTAAAGCTTTGGTCAAAGGATCAGCAATGTTAGCATCAGTTGGGACTCTGCATATCCTTACATCGCCTCTATCGATGATCTCTCGAATGAGATGGAATCGCTTGAGTATGTGTTTGGATCTCTGATGAGAGCGAGGTTCTTTAGCCTGTGCAATAGCCCCATTATTATCACAATAGAGGTATATTGGGTTCGCTACACTAGGAACAACACCAAGCTCTGTAATGAACTTCCTAATCCAAACAGCCTCCTTTACTGCAGCTGATGCAGCAATGTACTCAGCTTCTGTTGTAGAATCAGTGACTGTGTCCTGCTTTGAACTCTTCCAGCTCACAACACCACCATTTAAGCAAAATACATACCCTGACTGTGATCTGTAATCATCCTTGTCAGTTTGGAAGCTAGCATCGGTGTAACCCTTTACAACAAGCTCTTTATCGTCTCCAAAGATCAAGAAATAATCTTGAGTCCTTCTCAAGTACTTAAGAATATTCTTGACTACTGTCCAGTGACCTTCACCTGGATCTGACTGGTATCTGCTCGTCATGCTTAACGCATACGAGACATCTGGGCGAGTACAAAGCATGACATACATGATCGACCATATAGCTGATGCATAAGGAATTTGATCCATGCGGTCCCTTTCTACCTTAGAAGAGGGACATTGAGTCTTTGAAAGACTCACACCATGTGACATAGGCAGGAATCCCTTCTTGGAATTCTCCATAGCAAAACATTAAAGCACCTTGTCAATGTACGTACTCTGGCTTAGGCCAAGCAATCTCTTAGATTTATCTCTATAGATCTTAAGGCCTAAAATATAGGCTGCTTCACCTAAGTCTTTCATTAAAAAATAATTCCCAAGCCAAGTCTTCACTTACTGAAGAGTAGGGATATCATTTCCAATGAGTAGTATGTTATCTACATACAATATGAGAAAGATGACTGTGCTCCCACTAACCTTCTTGTAGACACAAGGTTCATCTTCATTCTTAATGAAACTAAATGTTTTGATCACATCATCAAATCGAAGATTCCAGCTTCTAGAAGCTTGCTTCAATCCATAAATGGATCTTTGCAACTTACAAACCTTTCCAGCGTGCTCTGGATTTACAAAACCCTCAGGTTGTGTCATGTACACATCCTCGAGTAGATTTCCATTAAGAAATGCGGTTTTGACATCCATCTGCCAGATCTCATAATTATAGTAAGCAACAATAGCAAGCATGATCCGAATGGACTTGAGCATCGCAACTGGTGAAAAGGTTTCATCATAGTCTATACCATGAATCTGCTTGAATCCTTTAGCCACCAATCTACCTTTATAGGTATGCATATTTCCATCCATGTCAGTCTTCACCTTGAAGACCCACTTACACCCAATGGGTTTGATCCCTTCAGGTGGATCAACCAAAGTCCATACTTGGTTAGTGTATATGGATTCCATTTCGGACCTCATGGCCTCTAGCCATTTCTGAGAATCTAGGCCCTGTATAACTTCCTGATAAGATGTAGGCTCATCAAGACCAATAAGCTCTACATCACCATGGTTAGACAAGAGAAAAGAATATCTCTGAGGTTGACAACGAATCCTATCAGATCTGCGTAGAGCTTGTGAAACTTGAACAGGTTGTTGTTCCACAACTTCTTGTGGTGTAACAAGATCCCGATCCACAACATCTTGTGGTACCTGTCCAATTTCCATCAAGGTGTCAGTGCTAGTATCTTGAACTTCTTCAAGATCGACTTCACTCCCACTAGTTTTTCTAGAAATAAATTCCCTTTCTAGAAATACACCAGTCCTGGCAACAAACACTTTGCCATGTGTGGGATTATAGAAGTAATATCCCTTTGTTTCCTTGGGATATCCAACAAAGTAGCACTTATCTGATTTGGGTCCTAGTTTGTCTGAGACTTGTCGTCGAACGTAAACCTCACAACCCCAAATCTTCATAAAAGACATATTGGGACTCTTCCCTGCCTATATCATATATGGTGTCTTTATGACAGCCTTGGATGGAACTCGATTAAGTGTGAAAGCGGCTGTCTCTAGAGCATGCCCCTAGAAGGAAGTAGGAAGATCTGTATGACTCATCATCGACCGTACCATATCTAATAAAGTACGATTCCTCCTTTCTGATACACCATTCCATTGTGGTGTTCTAGGTGGAGTGAGTTGAGATATTATCCCACACTCAACGAGATGGTCATGAAACTCTTGGCTAAGGTATTCCCCACCTCGATCTGATCGAAGCATCTTAATACTCTTACCAAGTTGGTTTTGTACTTCATTCTTGAATTCTTTGAACTTTTCAAAGGATTCTGACTTGTGTCTCATCAGATACACTTAACCGTATCTACTGAAATCATCAGTGAATGTAATGAAGTAATGATAGCCTCCTTTAGCTGCTATTCTGAAAGGGCCACATACATCAGTATGTATGAGTTCTAACAGATCATTAGCCCTTTCTCCATGTCCACTAAATGGAGTCTTTGTCATCTTGCCTCGAAGACAAGATTCGCATACCTCATATGATTCAAAATCAAATGAGTTCAAAAGTCCATCCTTATGGAGTTGGGATATGCGACTCTCATTTATGTGACATAAGCGACAGTGCCAGAGATATGTTTGGTTCATATCATTAGATTTGAACCACTTGGTATTTATGTTATAGATTGGGTTTTCAAAGTCTAGACATAGAGTCCATTTATCAGAGGTGCACTACAATAAAACATGTCATTTAAATAAATAGAACAATATTTGTCCTTTATTATAAATGAGAATTCCTTCTTGTCTAAACAAGAAACAGAGATTATGTTTTTGGTTAAAGCAGACACATAACAACACTCTTCCAGTTCTAAAACAAGCCCAGTGGGCAAACATAAGGAGTAGGTTCGTACAACGACAACAGTAACTCTTGCACCATTGCCTACTCGTAGGTCCACTTCGCCCTTTGTCAATAATCTACTATTTCTCAGCGCCTGCACATTAGTACAAATGTGAGATGCACATCCGGTATCTAATACCCATGAAGAAGAAATACATAGATTGACTTCTATAACATATATACCTGAGGCAGAAGTCTCACTTCTCTTTCGTTTCATTTCCTCTAGGTACCCTTTGCAGTTCCTCTTCCAGTGTCCGGTCTCACCACAGTGGAAGCAGGTTCCTTCCTTAGTAACCCCACCTTTGGGTTTCAGTGCATGAGCCTTGCCCTTACCTTTGGCTTGGGTCTTACCCTTACCTTTAGACTTCCACTTGCCTTTGCCTTTAGACACCATCAAAATGGAACTAGGATTTACCTGTAACGCCCGCCCTCCCTGCTGTCAACAAGGGACGGGGCTACGATACTCTACGTACGTATTACAGCGGAAGACTTAAAATTATTTTTCTTAACTTAATTAAAAGCCGAACTACACTAACATGGTTTCATAACATGATAACAAAATAAATAAAAACTCAACATCAAGTCACCCATATTGTATTACATTTCACAAAACCAAAGCATAGTTCTTAAAGGTTTTAAAGCAGGTTCTTAATTAGTTGCCTAGCCACCGCCACACACATCTTCGTTGCCCCTCCCGCTGCTCCTTTAACTCATCCAACTTTTTCCTTTATCTGTGGCACAAGGAAAGTAAGCTATGAGCACTCATGGCTCAGTAAGTTTCTTTCCTACTCACTAAAACCAACAATCAACACATAATCAAATAATGTCTCAACTTAACATGATCTCAACTAGTCATGGCATAACATATCATACTCTTTAAGCTTATCATGCAACATAACTAACATTGTAACTAGTCATGGCATATCATCTCTTAAAGCATAACATGAAACATAACATAATCATATCATGGCATATTATCTCTTAAAACATAGCATGAAACATAACATAATCATATCATGGCATATCTTAAATCATAGCCTCAACACAACATAATCATAGATCATATGCATCATGATTTTAAAAATATGTATCCGAAAAATATGTGTATGTCTCATGATCTTTTAAAACCATTTTCTTCTTACATATATATATATTGAACATAATATCAATATAATTAAGGTCCCGGCTTGTACCATACATACATAACATAGATGCGCGCGTCCTAAGTATATCCAAGGTAGCAAGTCTTGAATCATACTAGGAACTAGGTCAAGATCACAAAGCATGACCTAGGGGCATACTTGAAGAGTCCATCCCTTATTAGCCTAGATCACAAAGCAAGGCTTAGCCTAGATCACAAAGCAAGGCCTAGGGGTGTACTAAGGAGCCCATCCCTTATTAGCCTAGATCACAAAGCAAGGCTTAGCCTAGATCACAAAGCAAGGCCTATAGACTGATTAGGAGTCCACCCTTGGTACAAGCCTTACAAAGTAAAGTAGCATGTATAAAAATGCATCATTTAGTCACATAGCATAGCATAAAAGTATGCATCACTTAGGCATACATTATGTCATAAAAGTATGCATCACTTAGGCATACATCATATCATAAAAAGTATGCATCACTTAGGCATACATCATGTTTTAAGAAAGTATGCATCACTTAGGCATACATCATATCATAAAAGTATGCATCACTTAGGCATACATCATGTCTTAAGAAAGTCTGCATCACTTAGGCATACATCATATCATAGAAAGTATGCATCACTTAAACATGTAGTATATCATTAAAGCATGCATATTTCTATCCACATAGCATATCATAAAAATATTCATATTCTAAGCACATAACATATCATTTAAGCATGCATATTTCTACTCACATAGCATATCATAAAAGTATGCATATTCTAAGCACATAGCATATCATTAAAGCATGTATATTTCTAAGCACATAACATATCATTAAAACATGCATATTTCTAAGCACATAACATATCATTAAAATATGCATATCTCTATCCACATACCATATCATAAAAAGGTATAAATCACAAGCATACATGGTTAAGCATAAGGGTGTATCATGTGATTATACTATCATAAGAAACATGGTAACATAGTTAACTTGGGTTCTAAGCTTCCTAAACCCTTGGGTTCCTATCATCGATGAACCCCCTTAGGTCTCAATTTAGGTAAAAACAACCTCCAAGCATGTGAAACCTAAATCATCATCACATAAATTTCATAGGAAGCATTATAAGCATGATTAACTTGGTTTCTAAGTTCTCCAAGACCTTAAACTCATGTGGCCGAACCCTATCAGTATATAAACAAGGTCCCAAATGTCATGAAAGCATGGAAACCTTAAACCATATTTATAGCATTTTTTTCAAATAGCCTAGTAAGCATATTGAGCTAGTTCTTAAGTCCATCAAGCCCTTAACGTATATCTTGGTCAAACTTTTAACAAGTGTTCATTAGGGCTAAAAAAAAACATACAAGCATGTGAACTTGAACTAACATCATGTATAAATTCATAACAAGACATCATACAATAGGTATGGCCGAAACTTACCCTAGCCTCATTTAGGTCACTAAACAACATATAGTATGAGAACATTGGTTTTCTACTTATCATATTTCATGTAGAGTGTCATAAGCATATTTAATTCTTGTTCTAGGGTTTCTAGGGCATCTATTCCTTCATGGATGAAACACACAATGATCCATTTAGGTCATGAAAAAATTATACAAATATGTGACACAATCAACACCTTATCATATTTTCATAAGAAGTACTTTTAACACATTTGGTTTCATTTCTAAGGCCTCTAGGTCTTTTAAACCCTACTTGGACGAAACTCACAGATTATAAACTTGCTTCAAATAGCCTAAAAGCATGAGAAATTATACAAGTTTCATAGCATGTGTAAGGACAAGCATAATAAACATACATGTGAATTGTGTTTTAGGCTTCCTAGGTTTCTTTCCCTTTTTCTTTTATTTCTCCTTATGGCCGAAACCTACCAATCTCTAAACTAAGTTTTAAGTGGCCTAAAGCATGGAAAACCTAAGTAAGTTTCATGGCAAAAATTACTAAGAACATCATATACAAAGTTGGTTCATAAACAAGCTAGGACCCTTGTGATCTTACATGTCATATATCATGTAACTAATTTTCTATACTCAATTTAAACATAAGAGCATTAAACAACTTTCATATCATAATATCACAGAGGTCTTGATCATATTAGAATTTTTTTTAAGTTTTTCTAAACTATCCATCTTATCATGGCCGAAAATCTAAAATAAGAGTTCATGAATTTCTAGCAATGTACAACATGTAATTCTTTAAGAGAACTCTATATTCTATCATACAAACATGGTTATTTAAATTTAAAGGTCTTCCTAACCCTAAGACCTTTTCTTGGCCGAAACATATAAATGGATTTCTTTGGTTTCAAGTAACTTTCAAGCAAGAAAACCAATAAAAACCCTTAGTAGTTCATGGGAGAAATTTTGTACTAGTTTAGTTAAACAATATTTTTCCCTAACCTCCTTAACATATTTTTGGCCGAAATTCTAGGGTTAGGTACTCCTCTGATCAAGCATCATTTAAGTATAAAAACATGA
Source organism: Zingiber officinale (assembly GCF_018446385.1). NCBI lineage: Eukaryota > Viridiplantae > Streptophyta > Magnoliopsida > Zingiberales > Zingiberaceae > Zingiber > Zingiber officinale. Next base: position 54,228,521 of record NC_056004.1, on the reverse strand, counting down.
AGAAAATCCTTCCTACATAGCATAGAAAGAATATCATGAAATAAGGACTTGTTTAAATCATCCTAGATTTGAAAACCCTTTCTTTAGCCGAATTTTCTTAAATTCTTTCCTAGGTTTTCTAATCCTTATAGAATCCGAAAATCACATAAAATCCTTGTACCACAGGTGAGGGGAAGCTTACATCCTTTTCGCTTGTGGATCTAAGGTATGGTGGAGAAGAAGTAGCCTCTTCTTCTAGTTCCTTTCCCTTGATTCCTTTGCTAAGTCCTCCTTGTATCTTAGGCTTTCTTAGGGAAAAAAACTTGGCTTTGGGGCTGAAGATGGAGGAGAGGGGACTGTGGTGTTCTCGGTGAGGAAGAGGAAGAATGAGAGAAAATGAGAGAAAAATAAACTTCTCTTTTCTTGCTCCCTTTTATGTTAAGGGGGAAGAGGTAGCAAACTTAGTTTTTGCTTTCCTTCTCCCTTAGCCTTTTTTTTTCTATTTTATTTTTATTTTTATTTATTTATTTATCCTCATCATTCATGGTGAAATAAGGGGGAATGAATCCCCTTAATTCCTCTTTAAATTTTCGGCAAAACCAAAGAGGAAGAAGGAGAGAAAGGGAGGAAGGCAAGTTGCCTTTCTCTTTCTCCTTGCTTGTTTTCTTTTGGCTAGCTTTTACTCTTACCTTTATCATGAGTTTCCCTCCTTTGCTATCAATATCTTCTCTCTATCCCAATTGGTTTCTACTAATTAATTCTATGAATTATAATATAAGAGGTTCAAGGTTCAATCCTTGACCTTCACTTCTTTTTATATCATTTTATTCCTTTTTGCTTCAACTCACTTCCTATTATTTTTCTAAGGCAAAATCCTACATTCATATATTTATCTTACAAGCTTAGTGGGTATTACATTACCTTCTTAAGGTTGAGTTCAACAGTTCTCAACATGCTCAACATTTCAGATAGAGGTTTCTCAATTTCATTCATGTTGTAGTTCATGACGAATTGACTATAACTATCGGGCAACGATTGCAAGATAAGATCAGTGGTCAATTCTTGGCCTAGTGGAAATCCCAACCTTTGTAGATTCTCCACATACTCGATTATTTTGAGCACATATGGCCCAACGGGACTTCCTAATTGCATTATGCTTGGAAACAATGCTTTGGAGATCTCAAATCTCTCATGCCTTGCTTGTCCTTGATACAGTTGTCTAAGATGTTCAACCATATCATAAGCATCCTTGTTCTCATGTTGCTTCTGAAGCTCAGGGTTCATGGTGGCGAGCATTAGGCATGACACATCTACTACATCATCTTGATGCTTCTTGTAAGCATCCCTATCAGCTCTAGTGGCATTAGCAAGGGGTGCTTCAGGAATAGGCTGCTCTAGGACATACAGTTTTCGTTCTTGTTTGAGGACTATTCTCAAGTTTCTATACCAGTTCAGGAAATTAGCTCCATTGAGCTTGTCCTTATCAAGGACAGATCACAAAGAGAGGGTATTTGTTGTACTTGATGACATGGTAATCTACAACAGTGAAATGCAGGTCTTAGTATCATATATCTATCATTTAATTAGGCCTTTAATTAAATGATTTTCCCACTAAATTCTAAAGCTTGATAAAAGCAAGTCACTACTAGTTCTATACCCATAAGCAAAAATATTCTAGTGGGACAAGATCCACATTATACCTCATTTTGAGTTAGCTTTCGCTAATCACCTAAGACTTGTATAAATAGGTAGACAATGTGTACCATTCGGATAAAATCCATATTATACCTTATCTTGAGTGAGCTTTGGCTAATCGTCCAAGATATGTATAACTTAGGTAGACAACGTTCACCAATTACATCCTATATAACTCTTGTATCCTTAGATGAACAACACTGTTTGTTCGTTTTCCCATCTTATGAAATCTATATTATAATTAATGTTGAGTTAGCTTTGGCTAATCACCCAAGACTAGTATAATATGATTTACATATTATGGGATATACCTTTAAGTTCTCAATCCAATTGAGGTAACTTAATTAAGTCATACCCAAAGGTCGGTAGTCGGACATCACAATTGTCCTGTCGCACTCTACCAAGATAAAACGAGCCACTTTGCTTTGGCAAACCTGACTACAGATGATCAAGGTAGTAATGAGTACCAAACTCTGGTAGGCATATGTAAATGACCTAATTACGATAGCTACACATGCATCACATACATCATGGCATATATCAACATATACACAAGTTTAAACGTGACATGGTCATGACCCCCATAAACTACGATCTTCTCAAGCCAATGAGAAGAGCGACAAGTCAACCTAGGTCTAAGCCGCTTCTCCAAGCACTTCCTTGGTTGTCGTGTGTTGTTGTCCTTCCTTCCTTTTCACCCGTCTTCCAGAAGACTATCTCTTTCTAATTTTATATATTAGAAAATCTAAAGAAACTCGAGTTACATTCGAGTGTAATCTAATTACAACAAGAATAAAAGGGGATGAAGACACGACACGCAGACCGTATTATGAATTACAATATTACACACATCCAATCACATTGGAGTCAAAGGGCCATAACCATGCACCATGTCATTTATATTCAGAATATACTAATGACATAAAATTTTACTATGATTGGAGCAACTAATTATGAGTCGCAACGCCACGGCGGTCCCGCTACCCGGTTAACGGGCGGGACACAAAATCTAGCCAAGACTCATAGGCAAGCCAGTTAGGATTTGGCCAAGACACAAAATCTAGCCAAGACTCATAGTCTGGCCGAGATTTACTCTCTTGGCCGAAACCTTTTTTGGCTGAGACTCATAAAATTTTGCAAATCATAGTAAACTCTATCAAGTAATTTCTATATCATATATAAAAATTCTAACTTAGCATAGCCCTTCGCAAGTGGCTCTGATACCACTGTAAGGGAATGAGTTGCTTAAACACGGGAACACGCAGTGAAAAAACCTATTTCCTCCAGAAGATCCATGCGAAGGGAAACAAAATCTTATACTAAGTTAGATCTAAAGACATGATAGAGTTATACCTTTGAAGCGTGCTCACGATCTCCCGACAGCTCGGCTCACAGCACGATCAAGCGTTCGCGCCTCTACGGTATCCACATGAACAAGCCTTGCTTTCGTTTGTCTCACAAACTCAACAAGATGGAGAAGAACACACAAGGTTGTGCTAGCAACCTTCAAGGGTGTGTTCGGCCAAGCAAGGAAAGGAGGAAGAAGAAGAAGCAAAGAGACCTTTCACCTTCTTGAGTGATGAAAATCTTATGAAAAATATCATCCAAATGATATTTATAATCATCCCATGGAATATCAAGAGTCTCCACCCTTTCATCTTCTAATCCAAGGCTCAAAATCAACCATTCAACCCAATGGTTGAATTTTGACCATTCAACTTCCTTGGTGAACTCAAGTTCACCCAATGAGTCTAACTCATTGATTCCCATGCAATTCGACTCAATCTAACAATTGGATCTATTTGAGTTTAACTCAATGAATCTAATTCGGATTACACTTAATCCAATGAGTGGGTTCATTCGAGTCTAACTCAATGATTAATCCAAAAAGCCTAATCATATCATGATTGGCTCTTAAGGCTAATTACTAACACAAAGCTCATTCACCTTCATCTATTGTGGTCTGGAGAAGCAAGGGGATTCCCTACTTTGTTTGAGCACCATCACTAAGCTTCATCCATCGTCCTTCATCATGGCCACCATCATTGCTGAAGCAGAGATCGTCGAGGCTCGTTCACTACCACCAGTGCATTCCAATCATTAAGATTTGATTACTGGAGAAGAAAGTTTCCAAATCCCAATCTTGAGTCACCACATTATGTTCCTAACCATTGATGTCCACATAGCATCTCCACCATTTCATCGTTGCTAAATCCAATCCAGCCTCGTTGGAGCTATAGAAGACTCAAGGGGTGTCACACTCTACGAGTATACTTATCCATCAAATTGGATGGTACCCCTAGTGATAATATAAGAAATAACTAATACCAAATCATTTAAAGCAAAACGAAACACTAATGTAATATAAAATCACCAAGTTATTAAAATCTTATGCGTAAAATACCGTAACTAATTAATAATAAAAATAATAAGGTTAAATGGTCGAATAACCTTAAGGAAATTTTTGGGAATTTTTAGAAATTTTTCGGGAATTAATTGGAACTCGTATGACGAGTTTGCGGGGATGAATAAGTAGGCTTGGGAAAAGCTTGTTTAGAATACCTAATTAAGGTAGGAGTTGATAAGGAAATAACTTAGGCTTTAATAAAATTAAACTTAAGTTTTCTAATTTGATTAAAGTTTCCTTTTTATTTCTTTCCCTTTTTCCTTCTTTTTCCCTATTTCTCTACTCGAGCCCTAATCTCCCTTACGTCGAATTCCTTTTTTCCTCTTCCTCACGTCGCCCCACACCAACTGCCGCCGGCGACGTTCGAGCCACCGTTGGCCAAGCTTCCTCTTCTCCTAATCTCCTTCAGTCATCCTTCTCTCGCGTCGCCTCGACAGCCAGCTGCCAAGCTTCTTTTCCCCTCTCCTCGTGGACACAAGAAGCTCGCCGGAAAGGAAATCGAGCCATCTTTGTTTCCTGCTCGCTGTCCTGTGCTTCCCTACCGACACCGCTGTTGTCTCTCGACCTAAGCAGCGCCACCATCCTTGTGCCCTAGCGCTGATCGACTTCTCCCTGTCATAGCGCTGACAGCTAGATATCTTCCACCTCCGATCGCTATAAGAGCTAACCAGTAAGTGCCTAGCTTCCTCTCGCGTTTCTGCCCAAGACCCCTTCAGCCGATTGCCTCAGACCTGACCCCTATTTTTCGTCTCTCCTGTGTGACTCTGTTTCGCTGACAAGGACTAATTGAAGGTGGGTGTCTAGCTTATGGTTGGTTTGGGCACTTGTTTTGGATGTGGGATTGCTAATTGAGGGTTTTTGGTTTGGCGGGCAGCCGTTTCCTCTAGTTCCAACAGCTACTCCTTTCCGGAAGCAACACCCTAGCTGTGCAGTGGCTGTGAGTTGAGGTAAGATACTTAATTTAGGTTGATTTAGGTTTTTGGTAGTTAAGTGAAGCATGAATCATCACTAGAATTGATTTAGGTTTAGACTTAAATCAAAATTGTATAGTGGGTTGTCTAGGGTTAAGGAAACTAACCTGATGTGCATAAATATTATGATTGTTTATGCATGTTTTAACGCACATTCACTTGCTTTATACGTATATATTTTTTGCATGATCGTCTCTTTTATCATATACTCATCATAAATACTCTTTTGTTCGGAGATCTGCTCTTTGTTTGATCTTGTATTGACAGGGACAACTTTGGGAGCAAAAACAATGATTATCGACGCACCGAAACGACGCAGAGAACACGTCCGTGCAACCTCGCACGACCGTGTGGCCAAACAGAAGAAGAGCAGTGCACGACCGTGCAACTCTTGCACGGTCGTGCGACCAAACAGAGACGGATCCTTGCATGGTCGTGCAATCTTGCAAGGTCATGCCCCCCCATGACCGCAGCTAAGCAATGAACAACCGTGTAATCCTGCATGGTAGTGTCCCAGGAGTTTAGCCCCAAATCCACACTGCCATGCCAATTGGCACGACCGTGTAACACGACCAGAGACAAAAGAAGGCACGGTCGTGCTACTCTATTAGAGTGTACACTAAAAGCCTAGCTTTTTGTAAACATTTATTTTTGAAATAAAGAATCACATTGGTCAAATGTCTACATTTATATGCTAAGTGTAGTTGTTCAATTAATTTATATTGTAAATAACATGGTGTGTGGTGTCACACACAAAAGATCATGTTATCAATTCCTTATAAATTATAAAAAGTAGCTCACGACTAAGATGGAAAGGAACAAACCATTGGAATAGTCGTAATGTAATTTGGTATTAGTTTATCTTAACTATAAAATTACACTAGTACACTCTGAGTGTATTGAGCAAGACCATTTAAGGTAAGTTCTTTTTATACTAACTAAATAAAAGAGCAAGACCTTTGTTATTATGGAAGTGTGTGCTCTTAATCATGATATAATAACAAGCACATATACTTAATATTCATTTGTTTAATTTATCAAAGGGTGCGATTTAGTTCGATAAATCAATAGGCCCGATAAGTTGGGAAATGATATTATTTATATGGTGTGTTGTTGATTATAGAATAAAACTGTGTCCTAGTAATCTAGGTTGATGATGTCCCCAAGAGGAGCTCATAAGGATTGTTATGTAAACCCTGCAGGTGGACTTAGTCTAACATGACGATAAGGTTGATGGGTACTACTCTTGGAGCTAGATATTAATCAAAGTGAGTTGTCGGTAACTCATTTAATTAGTGGACATTCTATATCTTAAACACAGGGAGATTGACACACTCATGATAAGAAGGAGCCCATATAGTAATATGAGATTGGTGCGGTAGTTCAATAATAACTCTTTAGTGGAATGAGATATTATTGATGAACTCGAGTTGGGTGTTCGGGGCGAACACGAGAAGCTCAAGTTCATCGGGAGACCAAAACCAATTCCTCCTCTCGGCCCCTGTCGTAGCCTCTTATTTATAAAATGTTATACCCACCCATACCTAACTTCTTACCCACCTTATGGCGGCCGACCAAGCCTAGCTTGGAGCCCAAGCTAGGGCCGGCCAAACCAAGGTGAGTTGGGGCCCGACCCTAGCTTGAACCCAAGCTTAGCGTCGCTAACCACAATAAATTAAAAGGATTTTATTTTTTAAAATCTTTCTTATGTGGAAGCCAAGGTTTTAAAAGAGAGTTTAAAATTTAAATCTTTCCTTTTATATTTTTCTACAAAAGATTAAAAGAAAGGTTTGATATCTTTCCTTATTTGTAGTTAAAAGAAAGATTTTAATTTTTGATAAAATTTTCTTTTTTGTAACCATCCTCATGATTTAAAAGAGAGTTTTAAAATTAAATCTTTCCTTTTATAGTTTCTACAAAAGATTAAACAAAAGGTTTGATATCTTTCCTTATTTGTTGATTGAAAGAAAGATTTTAATTTTGGAGAAAATTTTTCTTATTGTAATCATCCACATGTTTTAATAGAGAAATTTTAATTTATAAAAGTTTCCTTTTATAACCTACCATGAAGGGAATTTTTTTTAAAGAGAAAATTTTATTTCAAAAATTCCTGGAAACAAATTAGAAAGTTTTAATTTTTGTTTAAAACTTTCCTTGTATGGAGGATGTTGAGGTGGCCGACCAAATAGAAACAAGAAAGGAAATTTTAATTAAATTTTCCTTTCATTGGTAAAGAGGATAAGGAAGGCTTTATTTAAACTTTCCTTATTTGCCAAGACCAAGGAATATAAAAGAGAGGGTAGAGGTGTCTCACCTCACAATAACCTATCATCTATTCCTCTCTCTTTTCTTCCTTGGTGTGGCCGACCCTCTTCCTTCCCCTCTCTTCTTCTTGTGGCCGAACCTCATCTTCTCTTGGAATTCTTGTGGTGGCCGGATCTTGCTTGGAGAAGTAGGAGAGAAAGGAGGCTTTGTTTCTAGCATCCCTTGGAGCTTGGTGGTGGTGGCCGAACCTCATCTTCTCTTGGAGTTCTTGTGGTGGCCGAAACTTGCTTGAAGAAGAAGGAAGCTTGGGTGGATTCTCGTCTCAGTAGATCGTCACCCACACGACATCCAAGATAAGAAGATGAATACGACAGAAGATCGTGAGGTCTATAAGCTACATAAGGTATAACTAGTTATTAGTTTCCGCATCATAACTAGTTCATCCTTTTGTTTAGATCTTGAAATACCAAACATAAGAGACTAATGAATCTAGGTAATCGAATTTATGTTTTTGATTTTGTGTTTCATTTGTTTTTCAAACTTGTGATTCGATTGTTCCTTTTGGTTAAACCTAGGGTTACTATAAGGAAATTAAATATTAAATTTCGTTGAAAGGCTTTGTCTAGGAAGTGGTGGATGCTCCCATACCCAAGAAGGCCTAGTGCCTCGCCATGTTTAACCTGGAAGCCGGTCTGTGAAATTAATATTTAATTGAATTTATAACATGGATGGATTTGGATCAATAATGTTAAGCATCGTTTGCGATACAAGTCTAAACCACTAAGAACAAATAAGTTGAATTTGGAATCAATAATGTTAAGTTCTATTTGTAATTCCAAATTTAATTTCTAAAGAACACAATAGGTTGTTAGGAAAGGTTCAGGACTTGTACAAAATTTTTATACAAGGGAACCGACACGATATTCCGAGTAGCAACCAACAATTGGTATCAGAGCTAGGGTTTGCCTCTATATGTTTGGTTTTCAGTTTAATTATGCACATGTCATACATAATTTAGGCATGATAATAGTAGGATATGCTAACTCTGTGGTTGCAGGCTCCAACTATTATGGCTTATAGTGATTGTCTGTGATTGGACCCTTGGACATGTCAAGGGAATTTTATGTGTGTGCATGATTATATGTATTAAATACAGCAGGAGCTGTATTAGTTTTAGGATTTTATATTTTTGTTTCGATCTAGATTACATGTGCATTCCTTTGTAGAATATAGGATCGATAAATGTAAAATTCTATTTTTGTCGCGAATCGTATCCTTGCGAGGCGTGGTACTATTTTTGGACCAGAGGTACAGCGGAAAAGGAAGCAAGATAGATGCGGCAACTAGACCCGATTGCGGTGGCTAAAGATAGCAGCTGCTAGGGTTGGCAGCGCACGGAGGATAGTGATGGAAAATGCCATAATAGTTGGAAAATTGTTTTTCCATATTTATTGTTTTATTTGATGTGATGTGTGTGTGTGCATAGTTTAAAATTCCTCACCTTAAATAACTAAGTGGGAGAGAGATTAGTAAATAAATTCCACAGTCTCCATTACTGGTTTGTAAGTGATGCAACAAACTTGCGTGTTGGCTTTGAGTGCCTCCCTCCACAACGGATGAGTTTGTTTGCGGATCACTAGATCAAACTTTCTTTATGGATGATTATAGGAAATTATTTAGGATGTGTGTGATCTTCTCCAACTGAAGGGGCACAATTCTATTTAATAGACTAAGTATTAAGTAATGGTATACACTTAGGCACATTTAATAGTATACTCCCCAACGGAGTCATTGCTATTATTTGTGTGACCAAAGGAATACCAACTATTAATTTTATTTGTCATAAAGTTAGGATGACAAGATAATGAAATTAATGGGTAAGACCCTCCTCTTACAAATGTTGAATTTGTATACGTCCACACTAACGTGGCATGCAAAATTCACGGTGTTTTGAGGTGTTGGTAAATTTAAATAGTATTGTTTGAGGAATCAATATTACTCTAAATTTAGAGTCTTGACCAAAACTTATTTTGTGATTCTTTGGATGACTTTCAACCCACTGGCTATTATACTGAAAGAGAACAAATTTACTAGTCCCAACTACATAGATTGGAAAAGAAACCTGGACATTGTCCTAACTGCTGAAGGATATAAGTTTGTACTATTAGAGGTCTGCCCTAATGTGCCTAATAGTGATTCTAGTGAAGAGGAGATTGAGTCTCATAAGAAATGGGTAAAGGCAGATGAGATAGCGCGGTGTTACATTTTGGCTTCAATGTCAAATATGCTGCAACATCAGCATCAGGACTTACCAACTGCTTATGACATGATGAACAATCTCAAAGAACTCTTCGGACACCAGAATCGGGCTGCTAGTTAAGAGGCAATGAGAAAATTAATGATAGCCACCATGTCAGAGGGGACACCCGTAAGGGATCATATCCTAAAGATAATGGCTTATTTAAACGAAATACAGATCCTTGGAGCTAAAATCGATGGGGAAACCCAGATCGATATTATTCTTCAAACATTACCTAAAAGTTTTGAACAATTCCACCTGAACTATAATATGAACAAAAGGGCTTATACGTTGGCGGAACTTCTGACAGAACTTCAGGTAGAAGAAGGAATATTTCATCATAGTTCTCAGATTCACTTTGCTGAAAATATTTCTACTTCTAAGTCGAAAGGCAAGAAGAAGAAGAAACAGGTTGGCTCAACAAAGAAGGTGAAAAGATCTCTAGGTACTGGACCTAAAGCTGGAGTGAAGAAGCCGAAGGGCAAGTGCTTCATCTGCAAGCAGACTGGACATTGGAAGGTGAACTGTCCTCATAAGAGAGAGAACAATAAAGGTATATCTTATTCTCTAGTAGTTGAAATATATTTAGCGGTGTTATCTACCAGCACCTGGTGTGTAGATACAGGAGCCACTGATCATGTCTGTAATACATTAAGGGTTCCAGGAAACCCGACGACTATATGAGGAAGAGATAACCGTCTACATGGGCAATGCTATAAAAGTGGCAGCTGTTGCAGTGGGAGACGTCTACTTATCATTCGATAGGAATAGAAGTTTGATTTTGAGAAATTGTCTTTATGTACCAACTTTTAGAAAGAATTTAATTTCAGTTTCTAAACTGTTTGTGGATGGATATTCTATTTTTTTTATAACAAAGTAGTTATAAAAAAGAATAGGGTTATTATCTATTCTGGTACATTAGTTGGCAATTTGTATACTCTAAATCCAATAACTCCCATAAAGCAACAAATGGAAATTAATAAAACATCTTCTAATTCTAATAAGAGAAAGGAACCTTTGGAAATGAACCAAACATATCTTTGGCATCTAAGGCTTGGTCATATTAACTTGAGTAGGATTCAAAGGCAAATATCCGATGGACTCTTGGGTTCATTAGTGTTGAAAAACTTTCCAACTTGCGAATCTTGCTTGAAAGGTAAAATGACCAAGAGACCTTTTGGGTATAGAGCCAAAGATGCGTTAGAACTGGTTCATTCTGATTTGTGTGGTCCTATGTCTATCCAGGCAAGAGGTGGTTTCGAATATTTTGTTTCTTTTATAGATGACTATTCGAGATATGGATACATTTACTTGATGCACCGCAAATCTGAATGCTTTGATAAATTCAAAGAATACAAGGCTGATGTGGAGAAACGTCATGGTAAAAGTATCAAGACACTATGGTCTTATCATGGTGGTGAATATGTCTTTGGAGAGTTTAGGAATTACTTATCAGAGGTCGGGATTCAATCATAATTGTCTACACCTAGTACACCCCAACAGAATGGTGTGGCAGAATGAAGGAATAGGACTCTTATGGAAATAGTTAGATCAATGATGAGTTATTCAGAATTACCAAATTCATTTTGGGGATATGCTCTGGAAACAACAGTGTACATTCTGAATATGGTACCTTCTAAATTAGTACCCTTTACTCCCATGGAATTATGGAATGGGAGTAAGCCTAGTCTGACTCATATTCAGATATGGGGTAGTCCAACACATGTGCTGAAGGGAGATACTGACAAGTTGGAATCACGTACAGAAGTTTGTCTGTTTGTAGGATATCCTAAGGGAACGAAAGGTGGTTTATTTTATAATCCTAAAATTCAGAAGATCGTTGTTAGCACCAATGCTCGATTTTTAGTGGAAGATTATGTAATGAACCATAAGCCCATGAGTGAAATTGTTCTAGAAGAAATGCGAGAGGACACGCCTACTTTAGTACCAATAGTGCAAGATGAAATATCATAAGAAACTGCAACACGTATCACAAATGATACACAACCATAAACAGTGCCTCGTCGTAGTGGGAGGGTTGTGAGGCAACCTGAGATATTCATGTTTTTGGGAGAGTCTTCGGACTTGATTCCTAGTGAACATTGATGTGCGTAGATTGTATACTCTTATTTAGCATGTTTTGACGCACATTCACATACTTTGCACATGCTTTATCTATGTATTTTCATACTTCCAGCTTTATTTTTATCATATTTACTCTTTTTATTTGGAGATCTACTTTTGTGCATTTTATGTACACAGGAGTTGTATTTGGTGAAGGATTTATGATCGTGGCTAGATCTGCAAGCAAACCAAAGGAGGAAGGCACCATCCTTGTGTGCCACACGACCCTGCCATGGGGGGTTACCCAGGCTATGTGAGGATCACCACTCGTGTGGCTGCAGTAGGAAAGGGAGTGTCCATGGCCGTGTGAGCTTCACACGGTCGTGCCAAGTTTTGAAGCCAATAGAGCCAGGTCGTGTACACCACACGACCTTGTAAGCCCTCCAGAGCTGAAGCAGTGCATGACCGTGTAGATCTACACGGCCGTGCAACATTTCTAGAGGCTAAGAATGCCCTGGCCGTGTGCACCACACGGCCGTGCAGGAGCTCCAGAGCCGGAGGCAGTGTAGGCCATATAGATCTACACGGCCGTGCAAGGGGAGCAGTGGCAGAGCAAGCCACGACCGTGTCTCACACACGACCGTGTGAGACAGGCAGAGAAGGGAGTAGCACAGGCCATATGAGCTTCACACGGCCGTGTCTCAAGTGGTGCCCAAACCCCTCTTCTATATAAAGCCTTCTTCATGATTTGAAAGGGGATCTTCTCCCCTTTGGGAGAGAGCAAGATTTGGGAGATTTCTCTCCATCTTGGAGGGATTTTCCGGTGATTCAAGGGCATATCTTCATCGTATCGACTCCGGAATCGAGGATTGGATCCAAAGACCGTTCTTCATCGTAGATAAGCTTTCTTTCTCTCATTTCTTGGATTTGGGGATCAAGAATGCTTGTAATCTTTCTCTGTTTGGATTTCCTTCCTCGTTCTATGGATTATATCTCTTTGTTCTAGGATGGAGGGAGTATTTGTAAGATGAATTGATGTAAAACTCTTGTGAATTTGTCAATTTCCTATTTCTATGATTTTGTCCTATTTGTACCTATTCAATCTTGTGTGGATTGTTGTGATTTGGACCTAATTCCCATTCTTGATTGAATGTTTGAATACCTTGTGGATCTTATAGAGATAATCTCTCATTCGATTTTCCGAGGGACGTTCATGACAGACAAGCCCGTGTAAGGACGTTTGAGGGATGATCTTGAGGGTGAAATAAGGTCATTCAAGGGGGTAGGATAGATTGTATGTGTTCATGTTTTATATCTTGATGCAGTTGAGGAGTGATGAATTCTTATGTTGATTATCCGAGGGACGCACGTGACAGGCAAGCCCGTGTAAGGACAACATAGAATCATTCCTAATTGATCACATTTAGGTATAGATTTCAGTCCTAGGTCGGTTGTCTATTGCAAGAGAGAACCGAAAACTTTCTACAAATGATGGACAATTGAGGAATGAGATTTGGTAGATCATTTACATTGATTAACCTTATAAAGAAACCAAAACTCCTAGAACATCCCTTTATCATAGCCCTTATTCTTGTTTCTATTTCTTTATATTCCTATGTTTTCTTTTCATTAGTTGTATTTAGTTTCTGAAAACCAATTTATTAGTTATTTAGCTAATTCGCGTTGAGAAATCTTTAGTGGTTATTCAGTCCCTGTGGATATGATATCTTTTATTATTACTTACAACATTTCCGTACACTTGTGGAACGTCGACAAGTTTTTGGCGCCGTTGCCGGGACTACACTATAACATTAGAGATAATCAATTGAGTTAGACTAAACATAACTTTTCTTTTCATTAGCATAATTATAACTAATCTTTAGAATTCTATTTTCATAGTTTTTTGCATATCTTTCTACAATTCATTTTGTTGCAATTCTAATTCTGATTCTAATTCTGCATTCTTGATTTTTAGCATTCTAATCTAGTTTTCTCTGTTTTCCTTTTGATATAACTTTTCTCTTTTCTTTTGAATAAATATATCTTGCAATCTTGTTCTTGTGTATGTGAAGAGCTAACTTTACATGAGAACTTCTTCCTCTAGACCTAGAAATAGATAGAACCTTTCATAGAAGAAAAATTCTGTAAAGACAATAAACAGAACAAGAACATTCTAGCATGGCTAATAGACCACTAAAGGATTATGCAACACCTTATGCTAGGGGTTTTTGATCTAGCATTTCAAGACCTTCAGTTGAAGCAAACAATTTTGAGATCAAACCTGCTATTATTTCTATGGTGCAGCAAAATCAATTTGGTGGAGGACCGCATGAAGACCCAAATCAACATTTGAAGGTCTTCTATAAGATATGCGGCACAATGAAAATGAATTATGTTCCTTCTGAGGCAGTGAGATTATTATTATTTGGATTTTCTTTAAGAGACAGAGCTAAGCAATGGCTAAACTCTTTAGCTCCAAATAGCATCACCACATGGGAGCAATGTGAGCAATAATTTCTTGACAAATTCTATCCACCTAGCAAAACGGCTCATATGAAGAATCTCATTGCAAGTTTCAAACAAGCTGACTCAGAATCTTTATTTGAAGCTTGGGATAGATATAACAATATACTCAAACAATGCCCACATCATGGCTTGGAGAAGTGGTTAGTGTTACACACATTCTATAATGGCATCATTTATCATACCAAGGTGTTCCTTGATTCAGCTGCTGGAGGGGCACTCATGAACAAAAGTTTAGAAGAAGTTGAGGATATAATTGAAAGTGTAGCACAAAATCATCATCAATGGGCAAATGAGAGAAGTGGTGGCTATTCTTATTCAAACCCAACTAAACCATCAAGGAAATTTGATATAGATGCAGTCACCCTAATGTTTGCAAAATTGGATGCTCTTACAAAGAAATTAGAAAGTATGGAGACTAATTCAAATATGGTCAATGCCATTATATCTACTTGTGAAGTATGTGGGAGTACTGATCACTCTAGTGACTCATGTCCTTTGGGAGCTATTTCTGCACAAATCAATCAATTAGAGCAATGTGATGCAATCATGGGTTTCCACCAGAGGTAGAACAACCCATACTCAAATACATACAACCCTGGTGGAAAAGTCATCCAAATTTTTCTTATAGAAATAATCAAGAGCAAGGACCACCTATGGGGGCAAGACCTAATTTTCAATCTGGGCAGCAGGATTTTTAGCAACAACAATCTTCTCAAGGCTATTAGTTTTCTAAAATTGAAAAGATGCTTGAGGGAATTATCTCAAATCAAAACGAAATGAAGCAAGACATTTTGAAGTTGACTCAGAGAATGGATAATTCTGAAAAGTATCAAAAGATCCAAGATAGCCAAATTGCCCAGCTAGCCTCATTATCTTCAAGAGCACCAGGGCAATTTCCTGGAAAATCTGATGTAAATCCAATAGAGCATTGCAATCGAATTGAACTTAGGAGTGGACGGACCTTGGGAGATCCCCAAGTGACTGCTCCAAAAGGGATGGACTTTGAAGAAGAGCTTTCTCCTTCAACACAAGAGCCTATTCAGGTTCAAGAAGAAGAGGAGAGTACCACTAAGGTTGAAAAGACTCTTCCACTTTACCCACAAGGTCAAGTAGTCCCTTTTCCTCAAAGACTTGTCATGCTCAAGAAGGATGAAGAGTTTGGCAAATTCTTGGAGAAAGTCAAAGAAATATGTGTTGAAGTACCTCTTATTGATGTAATATTACAAATGCCCAAGTTTGCCAAATTCTTGAAGGACATCATGTCTAGCAAAAGAAGAAGAGGAGACATAGAGATAATAGCCACAGAAGGACCAAGCCATAAAAGATATCAAGGATATCAAGGATAGAAGGACCAAGTCATAAAAGATAATAGCCACAGAAAGGTTAAGTTGGATCTTGACATTCTCGTCACTTAGGTAGCAATGATGCCTTGCTAGATGTCACTCATTGTTTATATATCTAAAATGTTGATTTGAATACATTGCCAACATTATGAGAACCTATTGGGTCACACACAAAGAACAAGTTGATTTGGAGATGGGTTCATATGATGGATCATTAGATTAAATTTAATACGAATTAGACTCATTGAGTTAGACTCAATTGAATCCAATTATTGGATTGAGTCTAATTCAAATTAGATTCATGAAGTCAATTTAGATTGATGTTCATGGAATCAATAGGGATTGATTAGGTTCAATAAGTTAGACTTATTAGGAGAACCTGAATTCATCAAGGAAGATGAATGGTCAATTTTGAACCATTGGATTGAATGGTCAATTTTGAACTATTGGATTGAAGAGAGGAAGACCAAAGGGCAAAACCCTTTAGTATTCATTAGATAGATATAAATATGATTTATGAATGGAATTTTCATTAGATGAAAATTTGTTGTGTCCATCGAGCTTCCTCCTCCTCTTCTTCCTTCTCTTGAACGAAACTCACCTTTGTAGTCTAGCACAACCAAAGGTTGTTTCTTTCTCCATTTTGTGAGTTCGTGAGGTGAACGGAGGCTTGTTCGTGTGGATACCAAAAGAGGCATGGACGTTTGATCGTGCTGAGATCCTAGCTATCGGGAGATCGAGTGCACACACCAAAGGTACAACCCTATAATCATGAAACTTAGTATATTGTTTTGCCTTTGGAGGATCTAGTAAATTTTCCACTATGTTTTTCGCGTGTTTAGTGCACTAAATCCCTACAGTAGTATCAGAGTTACTTGCGAAGGTGTATACTAAGTGATAGTTAGAATTTTATATATGATATAGAAATTGCATGATAGATTTACTATGATTTGCTTGATTATGAGTTCTTGTTCTGTTGGGACGATACAGTGAGTATATGAACAAACTAAAGGATATAGCATCTTCATACATGTTATGAACAAGTGTTATAACCTAGTTCATTTGGATATATATTTCCAAGTTTTCGACCCAAAGAGAAGTTGTGAATAGCAAGGTGGTCTCAGCTAAAGTGTTGTGAACAGCATGGTCTCTCAGTTTTTGTGGGTTGCAGGGTCTCGGGTATAGCAGCAACTCATACAATGAGTATACAAAATATTTTTTGCTTCGGGGGCGCTCCCCCCTAACCCCCCCCCCCCCCCCCCACCCCACCCCCACCCCCCACCCCGGCCCACTAACCAGCTAGCAGGACAGCCGTGGTTCATAATTAGTTGTTGAAATCATGGTAGGTTTATTTCATAAGGATATTGTGAATATATATATGACATGGTGCATGGTTATAGCCCTCCACCCCAATGTGATTGGATGTGTGTATGTGATGTTGTAATTCATAATACGGCATGTGTGTCGTGCCTTCATCTTTCATCACTCTAGATGTAAATTTAGACTACCCTCGAATGAAACTCGAGGTTTCTTTTAGATTTTGTAATGTATAAATTAGAGAGAAATTAGTCTACTGGATGATGGTGAAAAGGGGAGAAGGACAACAACACACGGTGACCAAGAAAGCACTTGGAGAAGATGCTTAGACCTAGGTTGACCTTTTGATCTTCTCATTGGCTTAAGAACATCGTAGTTTATGGGGCCATAACCATGTCACGTTTAATTTAGCATATATGTTGATGTATGCCATGATTGTATGTGATACATGTGTAGTTTAACAATAATTAGGTCCTTTTAATATATGCCTACCAAAGTTTGGTACTCACTTCTATCTCAATCAATTGGAGTCTAATTTTGCTAAAGCAAAGTGACTCGATTTATCTTGCTAGAGTGCGAAAGGACAATTGTGATGTTTGATTATTAAACTTTGTCTGCAACTTAACTAAGATATCTCACTTGGATTGAGAGCTTAGAGGCATATCCAATACGATGGAAGTCAAATTATACTAATCTTGGGTGGTTAGCCAAAGCTAACTCAAGATAAGTTATAATATAGATTTCATAAGATGGGCAAATGAACAAATAGTCTTGTTCATCTAGCTATACAAGAGTTACATTTAATGTAATTGGTATATGATACCTACCTACATTATACGAGTCTTGGGCGATTAGCCAAAACTAACTCAAGATGAGGTATAATATGGATCTTGTCCCATATGAATGTCATTGCGATTGGATTGGAGTTAATAGTGTGGGTAAAACCACAACCATGACTTTCTCCTACCAAGATTTACAATTCAGTGGGAGAATCATTTAATTAAAGGCCTAATTAAATGATATATATATGATACTTATTTCTACATTTTGTTATTGTAGATTACCATATCGTCAAATACGTCAAATACCCTTTCTTTGTGATCTATCCTTGATAAGGACAAGCTCAATGGAGAAGCATCAAGATAATGCATTAGATGTACCATGTTTTATGCTTGCCACCATGAACACTGAGCTTCAGAAGCAACATGAGAACATGAATGCTTATGATATGGTTGAACATCTTAGACAACTATATCAAAGATAAGCAAGTCATGAGAGATTTAAGATCACTAAAGCACTGTTTCAATGCAAGATGCAATAAGGCAGTCCTATAGGACCATAGGTACTCAAAATGATTGGGTATGTAGAAAACCTACAACGATTGGGATTTTCATTAGGCCAAGAATTGGCCACTAACCTTATTCTGCAGTCGTTGCCTGAGAGCTACATTCAATTTGTCATGAACTATAACATGAATGAAATTGACAAACCATTACCTAAGATGTTGAGCATGTTGAGAACTACTAAACTCAACCTTAAGAAAGCAAAGACTAGTACCATTTTGATGGTGAAAAAGGGCAAAGGCAAATGGAAGCCCAAAGGTAAGGATAAGACTCAAACCAAAGGCAAGGGCAAGACTCATACATTGAAACCCAAAGGTGGGGTTGCTAAGGAAGGAACCTGCTTCCACTATGGTGAGACCGAATACTAGAAGAGGAACTGAAAGTTGTACCTAAAGGAATTGAAAAGGAAGAGAAGTAAGACTTCTGCCCCAGGTATATATATGTTATAGAAGTCAATCTATCTATTTCGTCTTCATGAGTATTAAATATGGGGTATGCATCTCACATTTGTACTAATATGTAGAGGCTGAGAAATAGTAGAGCATTGACAAAAGGTGAAGTAGACCTACGAGTAGGTAATGGTGCAAGAGTTGCTACTGTCGCTGTAGGAACATATTCCTTATCTTTGCTCACTAGGCTTGTTTTAGAACTAGAAGAGTGTTGTTATGTGCCTGCTTTAACCAAGAACATTATATCTATTTCTTATTTAGACAAGAAGGGTTTTTCATTTGTAATAAAGGACAAATATTATTCCATTTATTTAAATGATATGTTCTCCTGTAGTGCACCTCTAATAAATAGCACTACAAGAAAAAAGCTAATAGACAACACTTTAAAAGCGTTGTCTATGTGGATAAAAAAGCGTTGTTAAAAGCACTGTTGTTAAAAGTCTGCTCAAAGACAACGCTTTAAAAGCATTGTCGTTTGTAGCAAAGACAACACTTTTGTAACGCTTTAAAAGCGTTATCATTTTTTACAAAGACAACGCATAAAAAATGTTGTCTTTATTAAAGACAATACATAAAAAGTGAGCGTTGTCTTTTTTAGCAAAGACAACAGTTTCACAATGCATAAACAACCGTTGTTTTTTTAGTAAAAGATAAAAAGTTTAAACTATTGTCTTTTAATACCAAAGACAAATAAAAGATAAATGAAAATAAATATATTTCAATCAACAACATATTATTAAATAAACAACTAAGATCAATATAGAAATTATCATCCTTACACTTCTATAACAAACATAATTACTTGCATACAAAGAAATTTTAATTAGGAGACACTCAAAACTACTCCTATCGACTACATCTTATTGCATGAACCTAAAGAATTTTGATAGATGCTACTTATCCTTTTGACTTGAATGTTCTTTACTCATTGGTTTTAACCATCTTCTCGTTTAAATCCCAAAGTCTTCTTAATAGTTCTTCGTCGAAGTACTTTCCAATCACACCCTTGAGGTTTGGATGCAGTGCCACATAGCATGTAGTTGTTGCTCCTATAATCATTCATATCGAGCTATTTAGCTAGAGTTTATGAATACCTCCATTCACCATTCAAAATATCTAAAAAGACACTGCATGTAAAATTTCCAAAATGTTAATATTTAATGAAGTCAACAGGAATAAGCAAACGACATGTGAAATTTTCACAATCTCAACTTCTATCATCCAAGAAGTCAAAACCTTATTTCAAAAAAGTTAAGAAATTGATGCATCAGAATAGAGTCAATTGGAATAAAACTATCAACTAAACATAAAGGCAAACATAGGGAAAGTAAATACCTTGTAGATGACATGTAAGATTGTTTCTGTAGTCCACATGGCAAGGTCTAACTGGGATAACTAGTATCTATTCTATGTAGTTGTTTATAGATTCACAATGTTGAGATATAGACTCAGTTAAAGTTCTGTCACCTAAAACTAACTCCAACAATGATGCAAATCCATTCCGTGGGAAAAGAAAAGAATATATGAACAAAGAAAATTCAAGTATCAGATAATAGACATGAAATATGAAATAGGAGAAAAAATAAGATTCAAAATATAAACCAATTCAGTATGCTTACACAACTTCTAGAAAAATAAAAGAACTAACAGATTCAAGATAATAAGAATTTGAGCAGACTGAATTCTTAAAAGAAACTCTACTATGAGATAATCATCCAATGACAAACTATATATGCATGTCAACAATTTGCAAGGAAAAGTAGGAAACTCACTTGTTCGTAGTCTGAATTTTTGATCCAATCTAACCTAGAGAATGGAAAGTAAAAACACATCAAGTAAACATCTAGTGAAACAAAAACTAGAGCATGTAACAAAACCTAAACTAATTGCATTCAAATAAAGAACAAACATCATGAGAACATAAATCACTAAACTAACAAGCATTACATGGAATTAAACTAAAGAAATTGCATTAACAAAAACCTATATAATAGAAGAGACATTTAATCTGTTGGGATTTTCGAGCCGCAAAAACCGCTTTTTGCGTTGCGGAAACCTCGAAATCCCATGCCACCGGATCCATGCGAAGATTAAAAGAACAAAAATTTCATGTACATGTTTTTCTATCCTAGATCTACATTAGATCTACATGGTTAAGAGATTACCCTTGTAGTGAAGCCCTTCACGAATCCCGCTCATCCAAAAGTTGCCGGATCTCGAGTATGTTCAAGTGGGCACACCTCTATACGTATCCACACGAACAATAGAGATGGAGAAAACACTTAGAGTGTGTTAGCACTCAAAAGGTGTTCGGCCATGGAGGAGGAGAGGGAGAGAAGAAGAAGCAAGGAGGAATAATAATGATCGATAATGAAACTAAGAGTAAAAAATGGTAATGCTCATTAACACCATTAATGAGCCTCATTAATGAGCCTTAATGAGTATTTAATATTCTTCATTAAATGACCATTTTGAAACTCATTCGAAATTTGAATCTAAAATTCAAATTGAATTCCATTTATCATTGAATTCAAAATTCAATGAATATCATCATTAAGCCTCATTGAGTCTAACTCAAGTCTAGCCTCACTTGAGTCTAACTCAAGTCTAGCCTCACTTGAGTCTAACTCAAGTCTAACCTCACTTGAGTCTAACTCAAGTCTAACCTCACTTGAGTCTAACTCAAGTCTAACTCAATCGAGTCTTACTCAATTAATCTAATTTGGATTACTCTTAATCCAATTTGGTTCATCACATGAACCTAATCCTCTAGGTACATCAAATGAACCTAATCTCCATCTAATTGCCCTTTGTGTGTGACCCTATATGTTCTTGTAACGTTGGCAATGCTTCTAAACCCATTTAGAAGCACAAGTAATGAGCGGTATCTAGCAACACATCATTACTACCCAAGTTACAAGAATGTTGTGAACCAACATCACCTTGTGACTACTAATTGTGACTCTACACAATATATGACAAGTGTCCTTCTATCCTTGACATCTAGATTGATCAATTTGAGGCATAGACGATGTCATCCTCTGATCAATCTAAATCTTGAACTCCAAGTAGACTCACTCTAATCAAATGATCTCAATATCTCATATTGACTCATTTAGGCATGACCATGCACTTAGTGGTCTCACTCTATCAAGAATAACGATGTCACTCCCGTTATATAGGAGGGATAGATCTCATCTACATCACTCACATCCCTCCGCATAATTTGTTACATACCCAGTAATCGCCTTTATAGTTCACCCAGTTACGGGTGACGTTTGACGAAGCCAAAGTATGTAACTCCTTATGTAGGGAACCATGGTGACTTCAGGTCCAATGACTAATAGTCATACTAATAGCCACATGAGAAAGTATATGACATTCATGTAACGATCCATGATACTTTCTCATGGCAGGTCATTCAGTATACATTCTCCAATGCATACCCATGTGTCAACTTGATATCTCTATATCCATGACTTGTGAGATCAAATCATCAAGTTGACCTACATGCTAGTCTCGTCGCATTAACATTGTCCCTGAATATTAACACTTGACTAGGAATGATTAAGAGTAGTGTTCTCTGTACCATCTCACTATCGATTCAACCAATCGATTGATATAGATAAGAACCTTCTACTCAAGGACACTATTATACTTAGTTATTTGGCACCAATACAAGAAAGTATAATAACCAAAACAAACGCCTTTATATACATAAGAATATGATACAATGAGTCCATACAACAATCATCATATGATTGGCTCTAGGTCTCTAACTAACAATCTCCCTCTAGCAGTAGTGCCAATCAATGTAGGCTCTAAGGCCCAATGACCTAGTGTAACCATCATGCTTTCTCTGTGCCAAAGCCTAGGTCAAGGGATTTGCGACTTTAGCTTCTATGGGTACTCTACAAATCTTCACATCTCCTCTATCGATGATCTCTTGAATGAGATGGAAGCGCTGTAGTATGTGTTTGGTCCGCTAGTGTGAGCGAGGTTCCTTAGCCTACGCAATTGCTCCATTGTTGTCACAATAGAGCTCAATAGGATCTGCTATGCTAGGAACCACCCCAAGCTCAGTAATGAACTTGTGGATCCAAGCTACCTCCTTTGCTGCTTCTGATGCAGCAATATACTCGGCCTCTGTTGTAAAATCAGCGACTGTGTCCTTCTTCGAACTCTTCCAGCTCACAACACCACCATTTATGCAAAACACGAACCCAGACTACGATCGATAATCATCCTGGTCAGTTTAGAAGCTAGCATCACCGTAACCCTTTACAGCTAGCTCGTCATCGCCTCCATATATTAAGAAATATTCTTTGGTCCTTCTCAAGTACTTAAGAATATTCTTGACCGTTATCCAGTGACTTTCACCTGGATCTGACTGGTATCTGCTCGTCATGCTCAAAGTATACCAGACATCAGGACGAGTACATAGCATGGCGTACATGATAGATCCTATGACTGAAGCATAAGGGATCTTATCCATGCGGTCTCTCTCCTCTCTAGAAGAGGGACTTTGAGTCTTAGAAAGACTCATACCATGTGACATAGGCAAAAATCCCTTCTTGGAGTTCTGCATGGCAAACCGTAGTAGTACCTTGTCAATATATGTACTCTGACTTAGGCCAAGCACTCTCTTAGATCTATCTCTATAGATCTGTATGCCTAGAATACGAGTTGCTTCATCTAAGTCCTTCATTAAGAAACAATTCCCTAGCCAAGTCTTTACATACTGTAGCAAAAGGATGTCATTCCCAATGAGTAGTATGTCATCGACATACAATACAAGGAAGACAACTGTGCTCCCTACAACCTTCTTGTAGACACAAGGTTCATCTTCATTCTTGATGAAACCAAACTATTTGATTGTATCATTGAATCGAAGATTCTAGCTCCGAGAAGCTTGCTTTAGTCCATAAATGAATTTATGTAGCTTGCATACTCTGCCAGTATGCTGTGGATCTACAAAACCCTCAGGTTGTGTCATCTACACATCCTTGAGCAGGTTTCCATTCAGAAACACGATTTTGACATCCATCTACCAGATCTCATAATCGTGGTATGCTGCAATAGCAAGCATGATCCGAATAGACTTAAACATCGCGACTGGAGAAAAAGTTTCATCATAGTCAATACCATGAATTTGCTTGAAACCTTTTGCTACCAGACGACCCTTATATATAAGTCCATCCATGTCAGTCTTTCTCTTAAAGACCCACTTACACCCAATGAGTTTTACCCCTTCAGGTGGATAAACCAAAGTCCATACTTGGTTGATGTACATGGATTTCATTTTGGATCTCATGGCCTCTAGTCATTTCTCAGAATCTGGTCTCATCACAGCTTCCTGATAGCAGGTAGGCTCATCCTTAATGAGCACAACGTCATCATGGTCAGACAAGAGAAATGAATATCTTTAGGCTGACGACGTACCCTATCTGACCTGCGAAGAGGTAGGTCTACTTGAACTAGTTGTTGTTCCTCAACTCCTTGTGGAACAACATCATCCACAACACTTTGTGGTTCCATTTCAACTTCCATCGAGGCTTCAGTGCTATGGTTCACATCTTGAACTTCTTCAAGATCGAACGTACTCCCACTAGTTTTTCTAGAAACAAAGTCTCTTTCTAGAAATACCCCAGTCTTTGCCACAACTACCTTGTGTTGACTGGGAATGTAGAAGTAATATCCCTTAGTTTCCTTGGGATATCCAATAAAATAGCACTTATCAGATTTGGGTCCTAGTTTGTCCGAGACTTGACATCGAACATAAGCCTCACAACCCCAAATCCTCATAAAAGACACCTGGGCATCTCTCCCAGTCCATATCCTATATGGTATCTTTATCATAGCCTTGGATAGAACTCAGTTGAGTATAAAGGCTGCAGTGTCTGGATCATAGCCCCAAAGAGATACAGGAAGATCTGTGTGACTCATCATAGACCGTACCATATCTAATAGGGTACGATTCCTCCTTTCGGATACACCATTCTACTATGTTATTCCAGGAGGAGTGAGCTAGGATAGAATCCCACACTGAGCTAGATAGTCACGAAACTCATGGCTAAGGTATTCTCCACCTCGATCTGATCGAAGTATCTTAATACTCTTGCCAAGCTGAGTTTGTACTTCATTCTTGAATGCTTTGAACTTTTCAAAGGATTCTGACTTATGTGTTATTAGATACACATAATCATATCTACTGAAGTCATCAGTAAATGTAATGAAGTACCTATAACCACCCCTGGCAGCGACATTGAAAGGGCCACATACATCACTATGTATAAGTCCTAACAAGTCAGTCGCTCTCTCGTTGTGTCCACTAAAGGGAGTCTTGGTCATCTTGCCTAGTAGGCATGACTCGCATGTCTCATATGATTCAAAATAAAATGAGTCCAGCAAACCATCTTTATGGAGCTGGGATAAGCGTTTGTCATTTATATGACCTAAGCGACAGTGCCAGAGATAGGTTTGGTTCATTTAATTTGATTTGAACCTTTTGGTATTTATGTTATAGATGGGGTTCTCTAAGTCTAGAATATAGAGTCCGTTAATCAGAGGTGCACTACAATTGAACATATCATTTAAATAAACTGAACAACATTTGTTCTTTATTATAAATGAAAAACCTTTCTTGTCCAAGAAATAAACTGAAATTATGTTCTTAGTAAGAGTAGACACATAACAACATTCATCTAATTCTAATACAAGCCTAGAGGGCAGAGATAGATAGTAAGTCCCTACAGCAACAACAGCAACCCGTGCTCCATTTCCTACTCATAGGTCTATCTCGCCTTCGTCAATGCCCTGCTATTTCTCAGCGCATGTACATTAGTACAAATATGAGAAGCACATCCGGTATCTAATACCCACGATAAAGAAATAGAGAAATTGACTTCTATAACATGTATACCTGAAGTAGAAATCTTATTTCTCTTCTTCTTAAGATCTTCCAGGTATCCTTTGCAGTTCCTCTTCCAGTGCCCTGCTTGTCCTTGATATAGTTGATGAAGATGTTCAACCATATCATAAGAACCCATCAACTCGTGTTGCTTCTAAAGCTCAGAGTTCATGGTCGCGAACATAAAACAGGACACATCTAATGCGTCATCTTGATGCTTCTGGTAAGCATCACGGTCAGCTCACGTGGCAGTGGCAGGAGGTGCCACGGGAATGGGCTGCTCCAGGACGTACAGTTTTCATTCCTGTGTGAGAACAATTCTCAGGTTCCTGTACCAGTCCAGGAAGTTAGCTCCATTGAGCTTGTCCTTATCAAGGACAGAACGCAGGGAGAAGGTGTTCGTGTTTGACGACATGGTAATCTACAATAGAAAATGCAGAAAATAAACAATGATATTCCACTAATCATTTAATTAGGCCTTTAACTAAATGATGCTCCAACTGAATTATAGAACTTTTGTAGAATCGAGTCATGGACGTGGTCAAACCACACTTACTAGATTCTAGCTATAATTCGTGAGGGACAAGATCCACATCATACTACGCCTTGAGTTAGCTTTGGCTAAATCGCCCAAGACTTTAGTATGATCAGTAGGTAACTAATTACCAATTACATCTCTATGCAACTCTTGTTTATAGGATCAAGATCCGCATGTATATTAAAACTTGAGTTAGCTTTGGCTAAATCGCCCAAGAGTTAATATAAATGTGATTTTGACCTATCTACCAACCATTGGAAAATGCTTATAGTTAAACTTGATCCAATTGAGTTTAACTAGTTTTACTCAATCTAATTGAGTTTGTACTCACCCATGCATTGATAGGCGGGACCAAGATTTTCCCTCCGTACCCTACCAAGATAATATGCGTTGCTATGCTTTGGCATATTCAACAACAACATGTGATCGAGGTAGTGATGGGTATCACAGCATGGTAGGCATTTTGAGTTGACACGATTAAGATCTAATCTAATCGTTGATGTGTATCATATACGCGATTTAGATCTAATCTAATCGTGGTGCATCATATACGCGATTTAGATCTAATCTAATCATGGTAGCACTAATTAATTACTCTACTCTAGCATGCATCACATACACACACACAAGCAATTAATTAAATTGTGATTAGTCATGGCCCTACTAAGATCTTCTCAAGCCAATGAGAAGATCGGATGGTCAACCTAAGGTCAACAGCTTCTCTAAGCTCCTCCCCTTGACTGCCACGTGTTGCTCGCACCCTCCTCGTAACTCCTCCTCGAGTGGACCTTCTACAGCTCCATTTTGTACATTACAAAGATGAAACTTGAGTTACATTCGAGTCTAAATTATTTTACAATAGGAAATAAAATAGATAGGCACGACGCGCAGGTCGCATATCAAATATACAACACGCACAATCACACAAAAATGGCATGCAGGCCATATTATGAATTACAACACATGTATCCAATCCAATTGGGGGTTTTGGGCCATGACTATCACAAATACATACATAATTCTAAATTATGTATTTTTCCATAATTTCTGTAATTTTACTACTGATTTTTGTGATTTTACGAGTCGCAAATTCCCGGCGGTCCCGTTTAGCGATTTTTGGGCGCGATCGCAGGACAATGCCCCTTGCAGGGTTAGGGACAGCGCCCCTTCTCGCGAAATGAATCTCACGAGTATCCCACGACGATCTTACAGCGCCTTAAGCCACTGTCCCAAAATTATTTGGGCGAAACCTTGCCGTTTCGGAAGGTTTTTCTCGGTATACGAAGCCTACAAGTGACCAAGCACTTGTTGCTTCGCATCTCCAAGAAAAATACTCATAAAATACATAAAAATCGTAAATTTACATAAAGTTACAGATCTGTAATTTTTTATAAAAATTAAAATAAAACATGTACACGCTTCGCACGTGGCTCTGATACCACTGTTGGGATTTTCGAGCCGAAAAACTGCTTTTTGCGTTGCGGAAACCTCGAAATCCCATGCGACCGGATCCGTGCGAAGATTAAAAGAACAAAAATTTTGTGTACATGTTTTTCTATCCTAGATCTACATTAGATCTACATGGTTAAGAGATTACCCTTGTAGCGAAGCCCTTCGCGAATCCCGCTCGTCCAAAAGTTGTCGAATCTCGAGTGTGTTCAAGTGGACACACCTCTATACGTATCCACACGAACAATAGAGATGGAGAAGACACTTAGAGTATGCTAGCACTCTAAAGGTGTTCAACCATGGAGGAGGAGAGGGAGAGAAGAAGAAGCAAGGAGGATTAATAATGATCGATAATGAAAATAAGAGTAAAAATGGCTTAAGCATTTTCATCTAATGAAAATACTTAATGTTCATTAACACCATTAATGAGCCTCATTAATGAACCTTAATGAGTATTTAATATTCTTCATTAAATGACCATTTTGAAACTCATTCAAAATTTGAATCTAAAATTCAAATTGAATTCCATTTATCATTGAATTCAAAATTCAATGAATATCATCATTAAGCCTCACTTGAGTCTAACTCAAGTCTAGCCTCACTTGAGTCTAACTCAAGTTTAACCTCACTTGAGTCTAACTCAAGTATAACCTCACTTGAGTCTAACTCAAGTCTAACTCAATCGAGTCTTACTCAATTAATTTAATTTGGATTACTCTTAATCCAATTTGGTTCATCACATGAACCTAATCCTCTAGGAACATCAAATGAACCTAATCTCCATCTAATTGCCCTTTCTGTGTGACCCTATAGGTTCTTGTAACATTGGCAATGCTCCTAAACCCATTTAGAAGTATAAGTAATGAGCGGTATCTAGCAACACATCATTACTACCCAAGTTACAAGAATGTTGAGATCCAACATCACCTTGTGACTACTAATTGTGACTCTACACAATATATGACAAGTGTCCTTCTATCCTTGACATCTAGATTGATCAATTTGAGGCATAGATCATGTCATCCTCTAATCAATCTAAATCTTGAACTCCAAGTAGACTCACTCAATCAAATGAGCTCAATATCTCATATTGACTCATTTAGGCATGGCCATGCACTTAGTGGTCTCATTCTATCAAGAATAACGATGTCACTCCCGTTATATAGGAGGGATAGATCCCATCTACATCACTCACATCCCTCCGCATAATTTGTTACATACCCAGTAATCGCCTTTATAGTCCACCCAGTTACGGGTGACGTTTGACTAAGCCAAAGTATGTAACTCCTTATGTAGGGAACCATGGTGACTTCAGGTCCAAGGACTAATAGTCATACTAATAGCCACATGAGAAAGTATATGACACTCATATAACGATCCATGATACTTTCTCATGGCGGGTCATTCAGTATACATTCTCCAATGCATACCCATGTGTCAACTTGATATCTCTATATCCATGACTTGTGAGATCAAGTCATCAAGTTGACCTACATGCTAGTCTCGTCGCATTAACATTGTCCCTGAATGTTAATACTTGACTATGAATGATTAAGAGTAGTGTTCTCTATACCATCTCACTATCGATTCAACCAATCGATTGATATATATAAGAACCTTCTACTCAAGGACGCTATTATACTTAGTTATTTTGCACCAATACAAGTAAGTATAATAACCAAAACAAATGCCTTTATATACATAAGAATATGATACAATGAGTCCATACAACAATCATCATATGATTGGCTCTAGGGCTCTAACTAACATAATCAAACACTTGATAGGCATGAGTCAATGAAATCATTATGTGTGCAAATTGAAACATAGGAGGTCAAATTAATACAGGCACTTAACATTCACATAAAACATGACTCAACATGAAAGACAACATGAAGTAAAACATAGAACGAAACCTAAAGCATGAAATGAAATATAATCTAACCTAACGACATCCAAATGAAGAACAAGGACTTAAAGAAATTTGAAGAACAAGACAAGAAAGAATTAAGCTAAGTAAAATGCATCAAATTAAACCTAACTACTTGAAGAGACATTTCACTGAACACCTACTATGCATGAAACAAATAAAGCAAGATGAGTGCAATTCAAACAGAGGGAATTAAGTTTAATACAAGCATTCAAACAAAACTCTGTTGGTGGCTGCACACTTTGACACGACGATGGTGAATGACTCTTCACTTGAAGAAACCCTCTCCAAATGAAGTTGGCAAGCTGTGGAAATGCATTGTGAAATGGGATGAATAGTCGGACCTCTCTCTGCTCTACTGCCTGAACCCCAAGTGGTGGAACTTCGAAAGGTTGCCGGAAGATGGAGGTCACACCGGAGAAACCCTCTCCGGCGAGGTGGATGCTTGGAGTCATCATCGCTACTTGCTACCCCTGCCCAGAATGCTACTGCCATCGCCGCTGGAATCAAGAAGAAGGGTGGGCTGTGGAGGTCCAACCGACGGCAGTGAAGAGAAGAAAGAGCCACTGGCCGGTGGTGAGGAAGAAGAGACGATCGACGGTGGGAGGTTGCGTGCCCTAGCCGCGCAAGAGGAGATGTCGCAAACAGAAGAGGAATCGCCAGCACTGTGCCGTCGCGTGGGTTAAAGGAAACAAAGTTTTCTCCTCCTTTAATCTGGGTCGTCCATATTATGATGAAGATGGATGAAGATCCAGCCGTCAGATCTTGAGATAAACAGTCCAGATCACTTAAGATTAACTTGAGATTGATTCTATCTTTAGATCTGACGGTCCACATAGCTTCAAATCTTGATGGAGGGCTGAATGACTAGATCTTAGTAAAGGAACAAGAAGCATTGTCGTAGACACTGAAAAATTGATAATAGACACTTGATAATAGACAACGTTTTTTAAAAATCGTTGTCATAGACACTAAAAAATTGATAATAGACAACGCTTTTCAAAAAGCATTGTCTTTGACCCACAAAAATCAATAATAGACAATGGTTTTTAAAAAAACATTGTCTATTAGTTAGAAAATAAAGAGATAGACAACACTTTTTTAAAAAAAGTGTTATCTTTTAAGTGTTGTAAATTCTCAATTTTCTTGTAGTGTAGACTCTATGTTCTAGACTTTGAAAACCCAATCTATAACATAAATACCAAATGATTTAAGTCTAATGATTTGAACCAAATATATCTCTGGCATTGAAGCTTGGGTCAAATAAATTAGAGTCGCATATCCCAGCTCTATAAGAATGGACTTTTGAACTCATTTGATTTTGAATCATATGAGGCCTGTAAATCTTGTCTTCAAGGCAAGATGACTAAGACTCCATTTAGTGGACACACAAAAGAGCTAATGATCTATTAGGACTTATACATACTGATGTATGTAGCCCTTCAGAATAGCAGCTAGAGGAGGCTACCATTACTTTTACTGATGATTTCAGTAGGTATGGCTATGTGTATCTGATGAGACACAAGTCAGAATCCTTTGAAAAGTTGAAAGAATTCAAGAATAAAGTATAAAACCAACTTGGTAAGAGTATTAAGATGCTTTGATCAGATCAAGGTGGGGAATACATTGGCCAAGAGTTTCATGACCATCTCGTTGAGTATAGGATCATATCTCAACTCACTCCACCTAGAACACCACAATGGAATAGTGTATCAAAAAAGAGAAATCATACTTTATTAGATATGGTATGATTGATGATGAGTCAAACAGATCTTCCTACTTTCTTCCGGGGGCATGCTCTAGAGACGACCGCTTTCACACTTAACTGTGTTCCATCTAAGGTCGTCATAAAACACGCCATATACAATATGGACTAGAAAGAGTCCCAAGATATCTTTCATGAAGATTTAGGATTGTGAGGCTTATGTTCAATGACAAGTCTCAGATAAACTAGGACCTAAATCAGACAAGTACTATTTTGTAGGATATCCCAAGTAAACAAAGAGATATTACTTTTATAATCCCACAAAAGGCAAAGTATTTGTTACCAGAACTGGTGTCTTTTTAGAAAGGGAATTTTTTTCTAAAAAACTAGTGGAAGTAAAGTCGATCTTGAAGAAATTCAAGATAAACAAACTAGCACTGACGCCTTGATGAAAACTAATAGGAACCACAAGATGTTGTGGATCATGATTTTGTTACACGACAAGAAGTTGTGGAGCAACAATCTGTTCAAGTAGCACAAGCTCTACGCATATCTGATAGGACCCGTCGTCAACCTAAGAGATATTTTTTCTCTTGTCTGACAATGGTGATGTAGTGCTAGTTGGTCTCAATGAGCCTACATCTTATCAGGAAATTGTACAGAGCTCAAATTCTGAAAAATGGCTAGAGGCCATGAGATATGAGATGGAATCCATGTACACTAACCAAGTATGGACTTTGGTTGATCTACCTGAAGGAATCAAACCCATTGGGTGTAAGTGGGTCTTCAAAGTGAAGACTAACATGGATGGTCATATGCATACCTATAAAAGTATATTAGTAGCTAAAAGAGTCAAGCAGATTCATGGTATAGACTATGATGAAACATTTTCACCAGTTGCGATGCTAAAGTCCATTCGGATCATGTCTGCTATTGTAGCTTACTATGATTATGAGATCTGGCAGATGGATGTCAAAACTATATTTCTTAATGGAAATCTCCTCGAGGATGCGTACATGATACAACCTAAAGGTTTTGTAGATCCAGAGCATATTGGAAAGGTATGTAAGTTTTAAAAATCTATATATGGATTAATGCAAGCTTCTAGAAGCTAGAATCTTTGATTCGATGATGTAATCCAAGTGTTTGGTTTCATCAAGAATGAGATGAACCTTGTGTCTACAAGAAGGTTAGTAGGAGCACAGTCATCTTTCCCATATTATATATAAATGACATACTTCTAATTGACAATGATATCCCTACTCTTCAGTCAGTGAAGACTTGGCTTGGGAATTGTTTCTCAATGAAGGACTTAGGTGAAGCAACCTACATTTTAGGCATCAAGATCTATAGAGATAGATCTAAGCGATTGCTTGGTGTAAGTCAGAGTACATATATTGACAAGGTGCTTAAACATTTTGCCTTGCAGCATTCCAAGAAGTGATTCCTGTTGGTTGCTACTCAGAAGATTGTACCAATTCCACTGAACAAAAATTTTGTGCAAGTGTCGAACCTTTCCTAACAACCTATTGTTTTCTTTAGAAATTAAACTTGGATCACAAACAGAACTTAACATTATTGAATCCAAGTTTAACTTATCTATTCTTTTAGGTTTAGACTTGGATATCAAACGATGCTTAACATTATTGATCCAAATCCACCCATGTTACAAATTCAATTAAATATTAATTTCAAAAATTGGTTTCCAGGTCAAACATGGCGAGGCACTTGGCCTTCTTGGGTATGGGAACATCCACCACTGCCTCGACAAAACCTCTTAATGAAATTTAATATTTAATTTCCTTATATAACCCTAGGTTTAACCAAAAGGAACAATCGAATCACAAATTCAAAAAATAAAAAAACATAAACTCGAATCACAAATTTGAAACCTAGAATCATATGCCTCTTGTGTTTGGTATTTCAAAAACTATACAAAGAAAACTAGTATGATGCTGAAAACAATGACTAGTTATACCTTTCTTTGTAAGCAACAACCTCTTGATCTTCTATTGTATTTCTCTTCTCATCTCGGACGTCGTGTGGGTGACGATCTACCGAGGCGAGAACCACCCAAGCTTCCTTCTTCTTCTTGTGAGTTTTAGCCACCACAAGAATTCCAAGAATAGATGAGGTTCGACCACACCACCAAGCTCCAAGGGCTGCTAGAAACAAAACCTCCTTTCTCTCCTTCTCCAAGCAAAATCCGACCACCAACAAGCTCCTTGAGAGTTGATGCCGCCGGCCACCAATGAAGAAGAAAAGGAGGAGAGGAAGAGGATGAGAAGGGCCGGCCAACAACCAAAGAAATAGAAGAGAGGAAAACTAAAACATAAGTTATGAGGTGAGGCGCCTCTACCCTCTCTTTTATATTCCTTGGTCTTGGCAAATAAGGAAAGTTTTATAAAAACTTCCTTATTCTCTTAGCCAATGAAAGGAAAGTTTAATAAAAAATTTCCCTTTCAAACTTAATGTGGCCGACCACCTCTCAATCATCCAAGCAAGGAAAGTTTTAAACACAAAATTAAAACTTCCTTATTTGTTTCCGAAATTTTTTTTAAAAATAAAAATTTCTCTATTAATTTTCCCTTCATGGTTGGTTATAAAAGGAAATTTTATAAATTAAAATCTCTCTATTAAAACATGTGGATGATTTCCAAAAAGGAAAGTTATCTTTAAAATTAAAATCTTCCTCTCAATCTACAAATAAGGAAAGATATCAAATCTTTTCTTAATCTTTTGTAGAAACTATAAAAGGAAAGATTTAATTTTAAAAATCTCTTTTAAATCATGAGGATGGTTACAAAAAAGGAAAGTTTTATCAAAAATTAAAATCTTGCTTTTAACTACAAATAAGGAAAGATATCAAACCTTTCACTTAATCTTTTGTAGAAAGCTATAAAAGGAAAGATTTAAATTTTAAACTCTCTTTTAAAACCATGATACCCACATAAGAAAAAATTTAAAAAATAAAATCCCTTTTATTTTATATGTGGCCGGCCACCTAAGCTTGGACTCAAGCTAGGGCCGGCCACACCTCAATGGCTCAACCCTTTGGCTTGGCTGGCCCAAGATTGGGTTCCAAGCTTGCTTGGCCTGCCACCTAAGGGTGGGTAAGAAGTGGGTATTTGGTGGATATAATTCTCTCTATATAAGAGGCTACGATAGGGACCGAGAGGAGGAATTGGTTTTGGTCTCCCAATGAAATTAAGCTTCCCGTGTTCGCCCTGGACACCCAACTTAATTTCATCAATAATAATTCATACCACTAAAGAATTATTATTGAACTACCGCACCAATCCCAAATTACATTTTGGGCTCCTTCTTTATTATGAGTGTATTAGTCTTCCTGTGTTTAATATATAAAATGTCCACTAATTAAATGAGTTACTGACAACTCACTTAATTAATATCTAGCTCCAAGTGTAATACCACTCAACTTCATTATCATGTCGGACTAAGTCCACCTACAGGGTTTACATGACAATCCTTATGAGCTCCTCTTAGGGTCATCATCAACCTAGATTACTAGGACACATTTTCCTTCTATAATCAACAACACACACTATAAGTAATATCATTTCCCAACTTATCGGGCCTCTTGATTTATCAAACTAAATCTCACCCATTGATAAGTTAAAGAAATAAGTATTAGATATATGTGTTTGTTATTATATCAGGATTAAGAGTACACACTTACATAATAACAAAGATCTTGTTCTTTTATTCAGTCAGTATAAAAATAACTTACCTTAAATGGTCCAGCTCAATACACTCAGAATGTACTAATGTAATTCTATAGTGAAGATAAACAAATATCAAATTACACTACGACTATTCCAATGGTTGTTCCTTTCCATCTTAGTCGTGAGCTACTGTTTATAATTTATAAGGAATTGATAACATGATCTTCTATGTGTGACACCACACACCATGTTATCTACAATATAAATTAATTGAACAACTACACTTAGCATATAAATGTAGACATTTGACCAATGTGATTCTTTATTTCAAAATAAAATATTTACAAAAGGCTAGGCTTTTAGTATACACTCTAACAATTCCTGCCAATGTCACATGGTGTGAGTCTTTTGAAGACGCAATGCCCCTCTTCTAAGGAAGAAAGGGACCGCATGAATCAGATTTCTTATGCATCTGCTATAGGGTCTATCATGTATGTCATGCTTTGTACTTGCTCAGATGTCTCGTATGTATTAAGCATGACGAGTAGATACCAATCAGATCCAGGTGAAGGCCACTGGACAGCAGTCAAGAATATTCTTAAGTACTTAAGAATAACTCAAGATTTTTTCTTGATCTTTGGAGGTGATGAAGAGCTTGCTGTAAAAGGTTACACCAATACTAGCTTCCAAACTTCATTATTACTTTCCTATTATTTGTCAAAACATTATTTTCCTTAAACTTTTTTTAAGCATTGCTTTCAAAATATTATTTTTATTTTCCTATTATTTTTCAAAACATTTTTTCCTTAATATTTTTTTAAAACATTCTTATTTTTACTTTAAAAAACTTAGTTTTTCCTCAAATTTTTCACTTCTTTAACTAAGATTTTAAAATTTGAACTCATAAAACTTAGTATTGTTCTTTCAAATTATTTATTTGTTAGGTATTTAACCTTATATTCTTTTTGGTAAGTGGAAAAGGGGGATAGAAAAGACAAGTTAAATAAACAAGTTTAAAACCTTGCATGAATTTAGGGGGAGATGTCATATTAGAGGGAGAAATAAAATGCATTTATGTTATTCAATATTTCTTTAAGTTGTTTTTTATCTCCCTAAACTATGATGCTTTAATTTCTCAGTTATTTATTAACTCCCTAAATTGTTATGCTTTAAATTTTAAATTTAACTTACCAAATTGTCAATAATTAAAAAAGGGAGAGATTGTTGGCGTAGGATGCATCACATGAATGAACCTGAGGTTTTGATCTTAGCAATATGTTCAAGTTAAGTCTTGTGATTTTCTAATATGTGGATTCAACTTGCAAGGAAGTCCTACTTGAAGCTAGGTAAAGGAAGTCTTAGTTGCGACTAGGCAAGGAAGTTCTGGTTAGAGGGACTAGGTAGGCGTCTTGGCAAATCGATTACATCAGGTGGGAAGTCCTTGGGGTTGAACACACCAGACGAGAAATTCGGGGGGTCAAGGACACTAGGCGGAATTCTAGACAGGTCAAGGGTAGAAGGTCTAGCGGAAAGTCTCGAGGGTCAAGGTCAAGCAGAGCAATAGTCCAAGTAGGTAAGGCGAACCAAACTTGGCATCGGGTAAACTCTCCCGAGTAGAGTAATGAGGATGCCCTCTAGAAAAGAGAGCGGTAGGCACCAGTCCAACCTAAGATCTAACGAAAGATCTAAAGTTGAGATTGAATAGCTCGAAGAGTTGTCAATCATAATTATGTTTATGTATTATGATAACATTGTGATACAGGAAACTAACTAATGAAGCAAGTTGGAAAATTGGGATCTAGGCACCTTTATTACAGCAAGGCGCTTGGATCAGAAGGCTTTTCATAGCAATGCAATTGGATCGAAATGTTGGGATGTATACTATAAGCCTAGCTTTTGTATGAACATCTGTTTTGAAATATTTTAAAATGAGAATCACTTTGGTCAAATGTCTGCATTTTATATTTATATATATATATGTTAATGCAGTTGTCCATTTAATTTATATTGTAGATAACATGGTGTGTGGTGCCACACAGAAGATCATGTTATCGGTTCCTTATAAATTATAAATAGTATCTCACAACCAAGATGGATTGGGACAAACCATTAGAATGATTGTAGTGTAATTTGGTATTAGTCTTTCTTGACTATAAAATTACACTAGTACACTTTGTGTGTATTGAGCAGGACCGTCTGAGGTTGTTCGATTTGTACTGACTATATAAAATAACAGAACCTCTGTTATTATGGATGTGCATTCTCTTAATCCCTATATAATAACAAGCACGTATACTTAGTATTTATTTTTTTAACTTATCAATGGGTGAGAGGGGGTTGTGCCGCTGGCCCTAGGAGGAGAAGAGGGGGCAGCAACCATAAGGAGAGAAGGGAGTTATGGAATAATAGAAAGTTAGGTTTTAGGGGTCACATCCTACTCCTTTTTATAGACTTGCCGTCAGTTACAAGGAAAGAAAAATTAACAAAATTTTGTTTAGAAAAAATCTAAACAAACCAAGTTAAGTTAAATCAAACCAAGTTAAGTTAAATCAAACCAAGTTAAGTTAAATCAAACCAAGTTAAGTTAAACCAAACCAAGTTAAGTTAAACCAAACCAAACCAAGTTAAGTTAAAGTAGACCAAGTTAAGTTAAACCAAACCAAGTTAAGTTAAACCAAACCAAGTTAAGTTAAACCAAACTCGATTATGGAAAGGTGGATGTGAGGCATTATATATTGAGGCTACAATAGGGACCTAGAGGAGGAATTGGTTTAGGCCTCCCGATGGGCTTGGGTTTCCCGTGTTCGCCACGAACACCCAACTCAAGTCCATCAATAATAACTCATATCACTAAAGGGTTATTATTGAATTACCGCACCAATCCCATATTACAATATGGGATCCTTCTTATTATGAGTACATTAATCTCCCTATGTTTAAGA
The DNA here is from genome assembly GCF_018446385.1 of Zingiber officinale. Lineage (NCBI taxonomy): Eukaryota > Viridiplantae > Streptophyta > Magnoliopsida > Zingiberales > Zingiberaceae > Zingiber > Zingiber officinale. The sequence goes on along the minus strand of NC_056004.1, from coordinate 54,190,703 downwards.
TATCATATGTCCATTAATTAAATGAGTTACTGACAACTCAATTAATTAACATCTGAGTCCAAGAGTAGTACCACTTAACTTTATTATCATGCCGGACTAAGTCCACCTGCAGGGTTTACATGATAATCCTTATGAGCTCCTCAAGGAGATATCATCAACCTAAATAATTAGGACACAGATTCCTTCTATAATCAACAACATACCATATAAATAATACTATCTCCTAACTCATCGCGCCTATTGATTTAAGGGATAAATCTCACCCATTGATAAGTCAAAGAAATAAATACTAAGTATACGTGCTTGTTATTATGTAGGGATTAAGAGGACGCACATCCATAATAACAAAGGTTTTATTCTTTTATATAGTCAGTATAAATCGAACAACCTCAAACGGTCCTGCTCAATACACACATAGTGTACTAGTATAATTTTATAGTCAAGACAGACTAATACCAAATTACACTACAACCGTTCCAATGATGTGTCTCAATCCATCTTGGTTGTGAGCTACTATTTATAATTTATAAGGAATCGATAACATGATCTTCTGTGTGGCACCACACACCATGTTATCTACAATATAAATTAAATAGATAACTGCATTGACGTATATATAAATATAAAATACAAATATTTGACCAAAGTAATTCTCATTTCAAAATATTTCAAAACAGATGTTCATCCAAAAGCTAGGCTTATAGTATACATCCCAACAGGATTGGAATTTTTTCAACTTGCCAAGTTGATGGGTCGGCCCACCCCGCCCCGCCAAATGGTTGGCCATAACTGGCCGACCCACCCCGCCATGGGTTGGCCCATCTGATAGCTATAGAGCCTATTGGGCAATGAAGGCATGCGATCTTGATATGACCCAAGCCAAGGTTGAAAGGAAATTACAATTACTAGAATTAGAGGAACTTCAGCTAGAGGCCTATGAGAACTCCCAAATTTATAAGGAAAAAATCAAAGCTTTCCATGACAAGTATATTTTAAGGAAGGAGTTTTAAGTAGGTGACAAGGTTTTGTTGTATAATTTTTTACTCCGATTGATACGTGGTAAGTTGAGATATAGGTGGGAAGGTCCTTTTTGTGTTACTAATATATTTCCTTATGGTGTTGTCGAGATCATACAAGAGTTTCTTACAGGAAGGACTTTTAAAGTGAATGGACATCATCTTAAGATATTTCATGAAGGAGACAGTAGACAATCAAGGAAAGAACGAGGATTCAGAATACTACCTAGCCAACTTAAAGGGAGTTTTTCCCTTTTCATTTCTTGTTTTTCATTTTCTTTTTGTACATATCCTTGCTTGATTTTGGGTAGCTTAGTTTGTCTAGTTTCCATTTCATTTAGTTTTTTTAAAAAAAACATCTCCATGTTTAATTCCCTAGTAGTAATATCTTGAGAATTGTAAAAGATTTTTTAAATTTGATGGTCAAGTTTTATGTCATTTGACATGATTAGATGCTCTACTTACATACTATCAGTTATTATGGTGGTGGGCTCTGTTTGATAATTGTTATTATCTAACAAATGATTGGCCTTAAAATTAAAAGAAAGGAAATTAAAACTAAAGTAACTTCATGCAATTGAAGTTACTCATCAAATATAACTCATCTATATAATTATTATTATTATTATTATTATTATTATTTGTAATGGATGTAAATAATAATTGTTATAATAGATGCATGATTGATGCACGGAAATAAAGATGTTATACGTATACTGGTCCTCTCTATGCCTATAAATAAGAAAGCATAATAATATTCTGTTATATCATGAATTGAAAGAAAGGAAAGAAGAGAGAAATCATATATGCAAAATAATTGCATTACAATGGCGATTGCTGCAACTCAAAACTACAAGGAGAAGAAAGCTTAGTCAATTCGAGATTTGAGTCTTCGGGAGGACTTAATGAGTCAAAATTACAATTAGCCAATTAACTTAATGAGTTTAATTCGAATTGGACTCAATCCAATAGTTGAATCCAATTGAGTCTAACTCAATGAGTCTAATTCGGATTAGACTTAATCCAATGATGTAAGGATCTAGGGAGCTAAACACATAGGAAGTGTAGCGGAAAAACTAGCTAGATCCTTTCCAGAAGATCCATGCAAAGGAGAAAACCCACATATACTACGTTTGATAAGAGGGAGTTATACCTTTGTTGCGTGAACACGAACTCCTGACAGCTAGGATCTTAACACAATCATGTGTCCATGCCTCTTTCAGTATCCAAATGAACAATCCTCTCGTCCGTCTCATGAACTCAAGAAGTGGAGATGAAAAACCAACCAAGGTTGTGCTAGCAACCACAAGGATGGTTCGGCCAAGAAGAGTTTCAACCAAGAAGAAAAGAGAAGATGAGGAAGATACTCAAGGGGCACTCCAATTTTCAAAATTCCACTCAAAAATTCCTATTTATATCTATCTAATGAATGCCAAAGGTCATTTTCCTTTTGATCTTCCTCTCTTACATGATCAATTCAAAATTGGCCTTTATTCTTTCTTGGTGAATTCAAGTTCACCCAATGAGTCTAACTCATTGACCCTCATCAATCCAAATTGACTTCTTGAGTCTAATTTGAATTGGACTCAATCCAATAATTAGATCCAATTGAGTCTAACTCAATGAGTCTAATTCAGATTAAACTTAATCCAACGATCCATCATATGAACCCATCTCCAAATTAACTTATTCTTTGTGTGTGACCCAATAGGTTCTTGTAACATTAGCAATGTATCTAAAACTATTTTAAATATATAAACAATAAGTGGCATCTAGCAAGGCATCATTATTACCCAAATGACGAGAATGTTAAGATTCGACTTAACCTTACTATGTCTATTATCTTGTATGAATCAATCCTTTTATCCTTGATATCTAGATTGATCAATGAGACACAGACTATGTCATCCTCTTATCAATCTTTGTATTTCTTGATCTCTAAGTAGACACACTCAAACAAATAAGCTCGATATCTCATATTGATTCATTCGAGCATGGCCATGCATACTAATTAAGGGGCCCATAGATATCGCTTCCATCATAGAAGGGATAGATCCCAACTACATTACTCACATCCCTTCACATAACTTATTCAATACCCAGTAATCAACTTTATAGTCCACCTTATTACAAGTGACGTTTGTCGATACCAAAATACACAACTCCTTATATAGGAAACCATAGTGACTTCAGATCTAAAGACTATTTATACCAATAATCACATGAGAATATCTATAACACTCATATAATGATCTATGAAACATTCTCATGATGGGTCATTTAGTACATATTCTCTAATATATACACATGTGTCAACCTGATATCTCATATCCATGACTTATGAGATTAAGTCATCTATTGACTTAAATGCTAGTCTTAACGTATTAATATTGTCCTTGTATATTAATGCTTGACTAGAAATAGTTAAGAGTAGTGTCCATATATATCTACAGACTCCCACTATCAATTCAACTAATTGATATGTTGTTGACTAAAACCTACTACCATAGGATATTATTATACTTATTCATTCAGCACTGAACAGAAATAAATATAATAACCAACTTTGACTTTTATTAATTAATAAAATATGATACAAAAATGCTCTATCAATCATTTCATAATTAGTACTAGGGCTAATACTAATAAATGATCATCATATGAATCCATCTCCAAATTATATATGTTCTTTGTATGTATAACCCAATAGGTTCTCGTAACGTTGGCAATGTCTCTAAAATTATTTTAGATACATAAGCAATGAGTGGCATCTAGCAAGACATCATTGCCACCTAAGTAACAAGAATGTCGAGATCCAACCTAACCTTTCCGTATCTATTATCTTATACTCAATCTTTCTATCCTTGATATCTAGATTGATCAATGAGGCATAGACCATGTCATCCTCTTATCAATTTTTGTGTTACTTGATTTCTAAGTAGACACACTCAATCAAATAAGCATAATATCTTATATTGACTCATTTGAAGATGATCATGCATTTTTGTGTCCTACTAATCAAGGGGCTCACAGATATCACTTCTGTCATATGGAAGAGATAGGTCTCATCTACATCACTCACATTTCTTCGCATAACTTATTACATACTGTAACGTCTGAAACCACTTATTTAATTTAGGATATTTATTAGATTAAATTATAATTTAATTTAGATTTAATTAAGAATTTATTAATTTAATAGATGGATTTTGTTAGATTTAATTAAGTTAGCTTACATTTATGGAATTGGAATTAACCAATTAAGAAAACGGTTGAATATAAATATATATAAAATTTATTTAAAAACCAAAAATGTATATAAAAATTTATATAACCATGTGTATAAATTTTTATATAAAAATGTATATGATTTAGTAAATCTATAAAAATTTATATAACGATAGATATAGATTTTTGTTATTTATAAAATTTATAAAGACATAGTATGTATATAAAAATTAATATAACATAAAGATATAAATTTGTATATAGAAATTATACATGACTTAGCATTTATGTGTATAAATTATCCACCTAATCATAAATGAGATATAAATAATATAGGTACTATACATTATAGAAATGTAACGTGTATGATAATAAAAAGGAAAACAACTATAATATGTGGATAAAACTTGGTGTATAAGAATTAAAGGACTCAACATTTAGGGATAAAACTTAGTATGTATAAATTTGTAGAGATTATTCATCTAATTAATATGGAAATAAACTAATATATTACGTGATATATAAGGTATAATTAAAAAGAATAAATAGAATTAAATAAGGAGAATATAGGATTAATATATAAAGAAAGTGCACTTGGTAACCAATTAAGAAAGTATAGTATCATAAATTATATATCATGAATAAATTTATATGACTAAGTAAAATATATATGGAATTATATGACCATGGGTTTCTATCTAGACTTGGTATTAAGTTTTATAAAAAATAAATAAATGACTTAGCATTTATATAAGTTACAAATTTATAAGTGGATAGATATGGAAATAGAAATTGAGACCAAGTCTTAAGTTTCCTCTTTTATTTAAACCCTCAACTCCACCTTGTCTTCTTGTTGCCGCCGGCCTAAGGAGGTTTCCCCCACGCTTTGTTTTCTCCACCGATGCTAGAGTTTCAAGGGAAGACAAGGAGTAATAGCTAAGTACTTAAGGCATATTCTCAACCATGTTATTGTTTTAATTAGCCTCTATGTCTTGTGTAGTTTCGGATTTTTGTGGCTTGTAAGGTTTTGGTTTGTTTTCTTGGTAAGGATATCATGGTTCAGCCCATATAAATGGTGCATGTTTTCAACTATGTTAATGCTTTAAATTAGCTTCTATGTCTTGCGAATTTTGGATATACCTTAGATTCAGTTGTGGTGTTTTAGTTTAAAGTTCTTTTCTTAAAGTTTATGATGACTTGTATAAATGCATGATTTTGGATTCATGAGGAGTAGTTCCCTCATTAATTGTTAAGGGTTGGTTGTTATGTTTCTTTACAAGTTGTGCATGAACTCTACTTGATGTTATGTTTTTCTAGTTCTATGATTTGTTGTAGTTCAGATCCTATAACTTGTTGTTCTTGGCTAATAATTGGGGTACGATCCTCTAGATTAAGTCCTTTTCTTATGCAACCAATTGCTTGTATAGATGTGGAACTTCGGATATGATAAGAAGTGGTTTTAGAAACCTTTTTGGTAGGTTCATATAATAGTTTAAGTTCAGTTTTTTTAGAGTACCATTATCTGAGGAAGATTCAAAAATTTATATACTCAAATTATGTTCTAGAATTTCTAAGGTTTATATTTTTTTAGGAGATTTATTCATTGATGCTACACTACAACTACTTCATGTTCTTCTCATATCATGTTTTATTCTAGCCCTCAATTTCATGTATGTTTAGTTACCCTAGTTTAGTTACTTTCCTAAGCTCTAAATGGTACGTATAGATGAGGTTTTCGGCTTCTTGAGGGGTTAGTTTCCTCACTAAATTTTAAGGGTTATCCATAATGATCTTGCTTTACAAGTCTATATATGTTCTCTACTTGTGTGCACTTTAGTTAATTCTATAAATTTGTATGGATTTTGGATTCTAAAGAATTGAGTTTAGTCACTGATTTTAGGGATTATTCATCTTGATGATACCTGCATAATTGTTTCATGTTTACTAAGGTTTTCCCATTGCATGCTCAAGCTGGATTGTAAGGTTCACCATGTTTTGGATTCTATAGGCTCAATTTTAGTCACTGATTTTAGTGGCTATTCATCTTGATGATAACTCCATCATTGCTCCATGCTTTCTATGTGTTTACCCTTATAAGTTAGAGTATTATGCATGCTCAAATTATAGAATAGGATTTCAAAAGTTTCAGTTTTTAAGTGGTGAGTTTGAAATTCCGGTTTAGAGCTTTAGCCATCATCATCTCACTCAACAACTTGTTTCATACTTTACTAATTGTATACCCTTAGGAACTAGGGAACTATGCATGTTCGAAATAAGTTAAAGACCTTACAAGTTTCAGACATGATAAATGTAGGTTTAAATTCTACTTTAAGAGTTAGGTATGGGGATGTTGCACTTCATGTTTGGGCCATGCTTTAGTTGCTTCCCATTAGAAGATAGGAAACTTTCCTATGCTCAAATCACGTTACAAAACTAGTAAATTTTAGTTTACTAAGAGTAGTTTTTAAATTCTATTTTAGAGGTCATATTCATCATGATGCTGCCCTATGATTTCTTCATGTTTCCTCATATCATGTTTTATATTAGTTCCTCAGGTTCATGTATGTTCACAATTTTGATTTATGTTCTACTTATCATGATGACTATGTATATATGCTATGTCTAGGTTTTGGATCTCTAGATTAGGTAAGTTCAAGTTGCTTCTTGCTCCACATCATGATAGTTTAGTAGGTTATATGTATGATATGAAATTTCATGCTTGCGTCTAAGATCATGTTCATGTTCTTCTTATGTCTTATTATGATACCTTAATATGATCTAGGTTTAGGTGGATGTTATGTTTCCTCTTACATCTTATCATGATAATGAAAATTACTTAATGAGAATACCGTGAGGGAAAAGGCCCCAGAGGAAGCTCAATATTGGGTAAGTTGACTGTAACAAAGTAATAATGATAATAATAAAAATTTAATGAAGATACTGTGAGGGAAAATGTCCTAGAGAGAGTCGGTTTACGAGAAAAAGGAGCCAAAAGGAGCCCAATATCGGGTAAGCCAACTGTGACAAAATGATGATGATTTGATGGAAATACTGTGAGGGAAAACACCCCAAAGGGATCCCGTTTATGGGATAAGGTCCCAGAGGGAGCCCAATATCAGTTTCCATGTTAGGTTATGAATAAGTTAGGTTCATGATATGCTATGTATAAGTTCATGTTATGCTATGAATAGTTAAGTCTATAATATGCTATGAATACGTTAAGTCCATGATATGCTATGTCCATGCTCATGTATGTCCATGTATACGGTCATGATAAAGTCTATTCTTATGTGTATGTTTAAACCATGCAAGTAAGCTTATGTTATGCTTGTTTACATGCTCATGATTAAGTCTATCTGTATGCTCATGTTTATGCTTGTGTATATGCTCATGATTATGTTTGTTCATATGCATAATTATGTTTATTCTCTCTTGCTTATGTATGATGCCAATGCTTATGTTCATGGTATGTTAGTAGGAAGGTCCTAAGTTACTTGGCATGTGCTTCTCTTAGTACACTAGATTATAGACGCTACCTATTGCATGGCATGGTTTTGAATATGTTAGGTCTCTCGACTCACAGACTTTAACCTTCTTTTTTTCAGAAAAGGGAACAATAAAGACAAGAGGCGTTGATAAGTGAGCCAGCTCGGAACCATGGCAGTACAACCCGAAGATCTTCCAATTTAAATTCTGTATTTAGTTATGTTATTTTTGAACCATCTATGTAATTTTATTTGAACTAATAAATAGCTATGGAAGTATGAGAAAGTGGCATTCGCAGTTTTATTTATGAAATGTAAGTAAAAAACTAAGGGTGTTACACATACCTAGTGATCAAATTTATAGTCCACCTTGTTATAGGTGATATTTGCTTATACCAAAGTACACAACTCCTAATGTAGGGAACCATAGTGACTTCAGGTCTAAGGACTATTCATACTAATAGTCATTATCAGAATATTTCTGACACTCATATAATGATCCATGAAGCATTCTCATGACGAGTCATTCGGTACATATTCTCTAATATATACTCATATGTCAATCTAATATCTCATATCCATGACTTGTGAGATTAAGTTATCCATTGGCCTACATGCTAGTCTCAATACATTAATATTATCCTTGTATATTAATGCTTGACTAGGAATAGTTAAGAGTAGTGTTCTATATATGTATCTATAATATCCCACTATCAATTCGACCAATTGATACGGTGTAAACTAAAACCTACTACCCTAGGACATTATTATACTTATTCATTCGGCACTCAACTGAAGTAAATATAATAATTAACTTTGTCTTTTATTAATTAATAAAATATGATATAAAAAGTACCCTTATCAATCATCTCATAATTGGTACTAGGGCTAATACTAACACTTAGGCCTCTAGCATTAGATATGGCATAGTCTTTTAGAGGTTTGTTTGCTATAGCTACTTGAGTTTGCTCTACTTCTACTTGCTTCTATATGTCTTCAATGACGAAATGTCCTTTTAATTTCAAAGGCAATAGGAAGAAGATTTCCTAAGGGTTAGGTCTTCACATAAAAGGGAAACAATCTCAATCAACTTTAAAATAGATTTATTAGAAAAAAAAAAGAAAATGTAGAATTATAAACAAGGAAGAAAGAAATCTAGAGTAACTAAAATGCTAGTCAATCAATGTTAATCAAATATTCCTCAGCAATGGGGCTAAAAACTTGATGAGTGTAAATTTTTTTCAAGCAATAAAAATATCAATCCCATAAGGACTATTGATTAAACATTAATCAAGTTTAGAATTGGTTGAGTGAGAGAGGTAGAGAGAGAGAACATTGAGAGAGTTGAGAGGGTTGAGATAAGGGCTTGAGAGAAATTGAGAGTCAAGAAGAAGTAAGTGGTCGAATGAAAGGATTGGATTGAGGGAAATGATTCTAGGACTTCAGTTTCACTACGATACTTGTTGACTCCCTAAGTATTATTCACTTTCCTATCTCTATGTTTTCTCGCTTGTAGAGTTTCCTATCCAAATTACTAATATGGATTTGGGAGATTATACCGGAGTGCCTACCCCAAAGTTGATGCTGCTAAGTAAGGCGATAACGTTAGAATATCCGCTTTGCAGGACTACACTTGTCATTAGGGCTTTATGGTACATCTAAATTATCTACTCTACTTCCTGGCATCAAATTGGAGCAAATCCATTAAGCCCTAAGGTAGATATCCCCTTGTGACAAGCCGATTTACATTCAAGGTGATAATTCTAGAAAATCGCTTTGCGGCACTATCCCTGTCACTAGGGCACCACAATTCATCTAGATTATCACCTCTAAATGGTAGTCGGCTCTCCATATCCTATTGCATTCAAACACATGTAGGAACAAGTAGTAAACATGTTATAGAATCGAGAAAGTTAACAATTACTTTGTTCTCACATCAATAATCACATTGCAGCTACTTCTTACTCCAAGAATCTAGAGACTACTCCACAGCAAATGAGAAATATCTGAAAGACATGAAAAGAAGCATTCTACAACTCAAAACCATAATTGAAGAGAATAGAGTTCTTATCCAAGTGATGTTGATGTCTTCGGATGAATTCCTTGTTCCGATGGTAGGCGGATCGTTTCAACAGCTAAGAAGATGGCTACTCTAGGGTTCCCTAGAAATGGAAGAACCCTCCACCTTGAGTTAAGGAGCTTCTTGGGCCTTTTATAGCCCTCCCAACCATTAAAAATAGTTGGGAAGCACTAATCTATCAGAGGAATAGTAATGTGACACATCCACCATGTTGGTCTTGGATAGAATTTGAGGGTGAGGCATGATCGGATTGTGTTGTCCACGGTAGGATTTCGAGGATGAGGCATTGTAACACCCGAAAATTCTCAAAATTATTTTAGAAATATTCTATGATTTTTCTGGAATTTTAGAATATTTTTATGGAATTTTTAGAGTAGCGGAAGTAGCAAAAACGAATAGAACCGTAAAATAGCCTACACGGGAATTGAACCCGAGACCTATTGGGTCCTATGACTTATGGTGAACCATGGTAACCAGGTGAACCCAGCAGGGTCGTGCTGAAAGGAAAAGTGATCAATTATATTTATGTTTATGTTGGATCGAAATACCCACTAGATATAAATAGGGAATTAATTAGTGAGGAGATAATTTTTTTTAACGAGACTTCTCTTCTCCCCAACCTAATTCCGCTGCCCACTTCTCCTCTCCTTCTCTCGGCGCCAACCTCAAGTAAGGCTAGGGTTCCGCCCAAGGGCACTTTCCGGCGACGACTTCGACACGAGGACGCTCCCCTCCGCGAGAGGAACGCGTAGACGCAGGAGGATCGTCGAAAGGATCGTCTCCACCGGAAATCTAGCGATTAGAATCGTAAGAAAATCCAAACAGGAGGTAAGAAACCCCTCACCTGCGGTATAAGTAGCTATTCGTGTGATTTTTTTTATGCATTAGTTTAGTCGTATGCAAATTTCAGCACATAAGGTGTGCACTAGCGTACACCAAGTGCTCGATAGAATGTTTAGTGCAGTCAAATGCAAATTAGGCATTTTAATAGCTTGGATAAATGCACTAGAAGCATTTACATAGCCTATTTAGTCTTGCTCCAGCTTTTAAAGGACCAGATGTCCAATGGGTGGGCTCCCACAGTCGCCTCTAGGTTCAGATAACCTAGTTCTGGGTTTAGACAACCTAGTAGAAGCAAGACAATAGTTATTAGCTTATGTTCAGTATTTTACTTTCTCAGTGGCACTGTACTGGATTAGATATCCATTGGGTTGGACTCCCATAGTCGTCCCTAGGTTCAGCTAACCTAGCAAACCCAACTAGATTCGAAATTTGCAACCCCGGGTTTAGTTAGGGATGCGCGCACTTGTCGGGCCCAAACAGCAGCATGATTATTATTTTAATCTATTATGTTATTAGCTTTTCAAAACTCACAAAGATCAGTTATATTAGTTGAGTTTGAATTCAGCTTCAGTCTAGCTCAGTTCATGTTTCAGCTCAGTTCTTTCTTATTGATACACATGACAGTTTATGATTAGCTTTGTATGTCATGCTTTAGTGTTCATGTTTAGTGATTTCAGTATGCCATGTTTTAACCAGTTTAGCATATGTTTAATAGCATGTTTAAAAAAAATCATAAATGCATCGTGTGCATGTTTTAGTGAGGTAGATGGTTTCTTACTAAGCTCTCAAGCTTACAGATACTTTTTCCTTATACTGCAGATAAAGGTAAAGGAAAAATGGACTAGTGGAGGTTGGAGGACAATGCGATGAAGATGTGTGTGGATGGAACTTGGAATGAGGATCTAGGGAACTTCAGCAAGCTTGTTTTAAGCATTGGAACTTTTAGCTTTTCGTTATTTTGCACCTTAGTATATTAAATGTTATGAATTAGTTAATCATGTCTCCTATCGTGTTTAGAACACCATTTTGTGATGTTAGAATGTTTTGTATTTGGGTTAGAATTGTTATGGGTGTTTTGGCACGAACAAGTGCTGAAATCAGACCTTTGGTCGAAATCAGAAACTTGAATCGATCAGCTGATCGATTCGAGAGTCTCCAATCGATCGAGAGATCGATCGTGCAACTTGCCTTGCGAACAGTAGGCCTCTGGATCGATCAGCCGATCGATCCAGTGAATTCTATCACGAACAGAAGGCTCTGGGATTGATCACTAGATCGATTGGCCAGTCTGGATCGATCAGCCGATCGATCCAGAATATTGTCCCGGGCACAGTAGCGTGCTGGATCGATCCAACCCAAGCCCCGCATACAGTAGCCGACTGAATCGATCACTGGATCGATTCAACTGTTCCAATCGATCTGTGGATCGATTGGGAGGCCCGAAAGGTGCTAGGAAGCCTCTAGTTTAGTTCCTTGACCATGGGGGAAATATAATGTGTCATGAATAGTTAGATTACACCCCTGAGCATGTATAGAATCAAGAAATGTCAATAGTTTAGTAAAATTTTAATTAGTACAGCTTCCGCATCTAGATTTAGTAATGGTCAGGGAATAGTTTAGCACAGATTAATGTAACGATCGGCCTCACAGCTTAGCCAGTAGAAGGTGGGTCGTTACAGAGTGGTATCAGAGCAGTTTCCATACTTCCTACACACACATCAGTATTGAACCTGCAGCTTCCAAGTAAGAACATCTCTCACTTTCTTTATGTTTCTTGTTTCATGTTTAGATATAACAAAAGCATGCTTTTTCATGATAGTAGTTGACATGATAACAATAGTTACTCCCTTATGATTGTGTTAGTCATGTATGTCCTCCATGTCTCTAGAGATGGCACGAGGACGCCCAGCTAGGAGGGCACCAGCCACTGAGCCCCAACATGAGGCAGGCAGTTCAGTGCCTCCCCCAGACCTGACAGCATTGGTGGCTTAGTTACAGCAGCAGTTAGCTGAATAGCAGCAGGAGATAGCCACCTTAAAGGCTAATCAGTAGAATACTCCCACAGTCACCCCGGAACCAAACGTAGCAACGCCAGTAGTCTTAGAGGTTCCACCAGTCCAGCCTACAACACCAGTAGCCTCAGTAGCAGTAGAGTCAAAGAGAGAAGCCTATCTGATCCAGTGGCAGAGAGTCAAGCCCGAGAACTTCTCAGGCACTAGTGAACCATGGGATGCACAAGCCTGGTTCAAAACACTGGAGAGTACGATGGAGCTTCTAGACTGGCCAGAACATGAGAAGGTGAAGTGTACCTCCTTCTGCTTGACAAGAGATGCACGCATGTGGTGGGAGAGAATTAGAGCGAAGCGCCCAGTGAACCAGATGACATGGGCGGACTTCGAGAAAGAATTCTTCGAGAAGTTCTTTCACATGCGGGTCACAAATCGCCATTACGACGAGTTCACTGAGTTTCGTCAGGGCAACCTATCAGTTGAGGAAGCCGTGAAGAAATTCAATAGATTGACTCGTCTATGCCCCGAACTAGTCAGCACAGAAAAAGAACGAGTTCGGTTGATGCTCAAGATGCTGAGGCCGGAAATAGCGATGAACGTGGCTGGCAGCATTCATAGGCCGCAAACCACCGAAGAACTAGTCAGCAGTGCTCTGACCACCGAGCACTACCAGAACAATATCAAACAGCAGAAGCAAGTCCTCTCAGAGTCAAAAGGTCAAGGAGGCTCAGGCACTCAGAAGCAACAGGGCCACAGCTCCAACTAGAAAGGGAACTCCAGCAATAAGCGCAAACCAGGGAGTTACCCAAAAGGTGGGCCAGCTAGCAAACAGCCCAGTTATCCAAAGTGTGCTACTTGTGGGAAATTCCACCCTGGAGTTTGTCGTAAAGGCACACGAGGATGCTTTGAGTGTGGACAGGAAGGGCATATGGCTAAGCAGTGCCCGAACAAGACTAGTCTTCCTCCACCACAGCCGATTCAGTATGGAGGCCAGCCAGCTCAGTTACATCAGATGCAGGCCACTCTAGATGGTCCACACATCAGCCAGGGCAGACTAGAAGCCCCTCCAGCTATGACGAATGCAAGGATCTACTCCTTAACTAGAGAAGACGTAGCGAATGCCTCGATAGTTGTTATAGGTCAGATTAGTATTTTACAGCAAAGTACAACTGTATTATTCGATACTGGGGCAACCCATTCTTATATATCCAGGGCATTTGCTGAGAAGTTAGCAAGACCTCCAGAGGTACTCAGTAGTCAGTTTTTGACGACCTTACCTTCAGGAGAAATTATGGCATCCACGCACTGGCTCAGAGCAGTGCCAGTCATTATAGCAAACAAAGAGCTCTTTTGTGATCTGATAGTGCTAAATATGACTGACTATGCTGTCATCCTTGGAATGGACTTCTTGATCAGATACGGTGCTTCCATCGAGTGTCGTAAACAGAAAGTCGTATTCCAACCTGAAGCAGAAGCACAGTTCGAGTTCATCGGAGAACCCAAGAGAAAGGCCAAAAAGTTTTTCTCCGCTATGAAAGCACAAAGATTAATGGATTCAGGATGTACGGGATTTTTAGCACATGTAGTCAGTACCGGTCAGGACATGGACCGACAGCTAGCAGAGGTCCGAGTCGTACGTGACTACCCAGCAGTCTTCCCTGAAGAGTTACCATGCCTAGCACCAGACAGGGAGATCGAATTTGAGATAGAACTCATCCCCGGTACAAATCCTATCTCCAAAGCGCCTTACCGCATGGCTCCAGCAGAACTGAAGGAACTTCATGAGCAACTACAGGAGCTGCTTGACAAAGGCTTCATACGCCCTAGTCATTCACCATGGGGAGCGCCTATATTGTTCGTGAAGAAGAAGGACGGGAGCATGTGCCTGTATATAGATTACAGAGCACTGAACCAAGTCACCATTAAAAACATGTATCCTCTTCCCAGAATAGATGACCTGTTCGATCAGCTAAAGGGAGCAGCAGTGTTCTCTAAGATAGACCTCAGATCAGGTTATCATCATGTGAAAGTTAAAGAAGGGGATATACCTAAGACAACATTCAGGACTAGATACGGACATTACGAGTTCGTAGTCATGCCCTTTGGCGTGACAAATGCTCCAGCTACTTTCATGGACCTCATGAACAGAGTATTCAGAGAGTACTTAGATAAGTTCGTTATCGTCTTCATCGATGACATCCTTATCTATTCAGGAACTCAGGAAGAACACGCAGAGCACCTGAGAATAGTACTGCAGACCCTCCAACAGAACCAGTTGTACGCCAAGTTCACGAAATGTGAATTTTGGTTAGATCAGGTGTCCTTCCTAGGTCACATCATCTCAAAGGATGGTATCATGGTAGACCCCAGTAAAATAGAAGTTGTGAGTAACTGGAAAAGACCCAAGAATGCCAGTGAGATCAGGAGCTTTCTGGGATTAGCAGGTTATTACAGAAAATTCGTAGAGGACTTCTCCAGGATAGCCTCCCCCCTGACAGCTCTTACCAGAAAGAACAGAAAATTTCAGTGGACAGAGGGCTGTGAGAACAGCTTTAGCGAGCTAAAGAAAAGATTGACCAGTGCACCTATCCTGACTCTACCAGAGAACACAGATAGCTTTGATATATATAGTGATGTCTCTAAGTTGGGACTAGGAGCAGTGCTGATGCAAGATGGAAAGGTAATCTCCTACGCCTCTAGACAACTCAAGGATTATGAGAAGAACTATCCTACTCATGACCTTGAGCTTGCAGCAGTGGTGTTCGCTCTCAAAATTTGGAGACATTACTTGTATGGAGCTCAGTGCAGAGTGTATACAGATCATCATAGTCTAAAGTACTTCTTCACTCAGAAGGATCTGAATATGCGACAGCGTAGATGGCTAGAGCTGGTCAAGGACTACGATATAAACATCCTCTACCACCCAGGGAAGGCCAATAAGGTAGCAGACGCACTTAGCAGGAAGTCCAGTGCTACCCTATTATCTTTAGCAGCCATATCACCACCCCTACAGAAAGAGATCACATATTTCAATCTCGAACTCATAGTTGGGCGGCTCTCTACTATGACATTAGAGTCTACCTTGCTTGGTGACATTCAGACAGCTCAGGAACGGGATCCTAAAATTCAGAAGGTGGAGAGTTCAGAATATCAGATAGCGGGGTATTATACTTTGGTGACAGATTATGCGTTCCAGATCAGGAGGAACTACGAAGCAAGATTTTAGAGGAGGCTCACAATACTCCCTATGCGATGCATCCTGGCTCCACCAAAATGTACCAGGACTTGAAGAAACGTTTTTGATGGCCTGGGATGAAGAGAGACATCGCTCGATATGTCAGCACCTGCGTAACCTGTCAGAGGGTTAAGGCAGAACATCAGAGACCATGAGGAGTTTTGCAGCCCATTCAGATTCCAGAATGGAAGTGGGAAGACATTTCTTTGGATTTCATAGTGGGACTACCCAGAACCACGAATGGTTTTGATACCATCTGGGTAATAGTTGACAGGTTGACTAAATCAGCCCACTTCTTAGCTATCAGGATATCCTACTCCATGGAACAGCTAGCTCAGTTGTACCTCAAGGAGATTGTCAGATTGTCAGATTGCATGGAGTCCCACGAACCATTATTTCAAACAGAGACAGTAGGTTCACATCACACTTCTGGGAGTGTGTACAGTCAGCTTTGGGCACGAAGTTAAAGTTCAGCACAGTCTTTCATCCTCAGACAGATGGTCAGACGGAGCGAGTAAATCAGGTACTTGAAGATATGCTCCGAGCATGTGCCCTAGATTTCAAAGGAAGTTGGTGCAAATATCTGAGTTTAGCAGAATTTGCATACAACAACAGCTATCAGGCCACTATCGGTATGGCACCTTACGAGGCTCTCTACGGGCGGAGGTGTAGATCTCCAATCTGCTGGTATGAGAGTGGTGAACAGAAAGAACTAGAACTTCAGACAGATCTAGTGGCAGATACCACAGCAGCTATACAGCAGATCCGTCAGAGGATAGAGACAACTCAGAGCCGCCATAAAAACTATGCTGATACACGGCGCAGACCTTTAGAGTTTGCAGTTGGGGATTCAGTGTTCCTCAGAGTAGCTCCCATGAAGGGAGTAATGCGTTTTGGGAAGAAGGGCAAACTAAGTCCCAGATATGTGGGACCATACCTTATCAGCAGAAGAGTGGGCAAGGTAGCATATGAGTTAGAGCTACCCCAGGAAATGTCAGCTGTCCACAACGTATTTCATGTCTCTATGCTGAAGAAGCATATCCCAGATGCCACCCAGGTGATTGAGCCCCAGCAGGTACAACTCCGCGAAGACCTCAGCCATGACAGTCGGCCTACTCAGATAGTAGATCGAGCAGTTAAGAAATTACGGAACAAGGAGGTACCATTAGTAAAAGTCATTTGGCAAAATCACACAGCAGAAGAGGCAACTTGGGAACCGGAAGCTAGTATGAGACAGAGGTACCTAGAGTTATTCTAAGTTCGAGGACGAACTTTTTATAAGGTATGGGGGATTGTAATGCCCAAAAATTCTCAAAATTATTTTAGAAATATTCTAAGATTTTTCTGGAATTTTAGAATATTTTTATGGAAATTTTAGAGTAGCGGAAGTAGCAAAAATGAATAGAACCGTAAAATAGCCTACGCAGGAATTGAACCCGAGACCTATTGGGTCCTATGACTTATGGTGAACCATGGTAACCAGGTGAACCCAGTAGGGCCGTGTTGAAAGGAAAAGGGATCAATTGTATTTATGTTTATGTTGGGTCGAAATACCCACTAGATATAAATAGGGAATTAATTAGTGAGGAGATAATTTTTCTTAACGAGACTTCTCTTCTCCCCAACCTAATTCCGCCGCCCACTTCTCCTCTCCTTCTCTCGGTGCCAACCTCAAGCAAGGCTAGGGTTCCGCCCAAGGGCACTTTTCGGCGACGACTTCGACACGAGGACGCTCCCCTCCTCGAGAGGAACGCGTAGACGCGGGAGGATCGTCGAAAGGATCGTCTCCACCAGAAATCTAGTGATTAGAATCGTAAGAAAATCCGAACAGGAGGTAAGAAACCCCTCACCTGCGGTATAAGTAGCTATTCGTGTGATTTTTTTTATGCATTAGTTTAGTTGTATGCAAATTTCAGCACATAAGGTGTGCACTAGCATACACCAAGTGCTCGATAGAATGTTTAGTGCAGTCAAATGCAAATTAGGCATTTTAATAGCTTGGATAAATGCACTAGAAGCATTTACATAGCCTATTTAGTCCTTCTCCAGCTTTTACAGGACCAGATGTCCAATGGGTGGGCTCCCACAGTCGCCTCTAGGTTCAGATAACCTAGTTCTGGGTTTAGACAACCTAGTAGAAGCAAGACAATAGTTATTAGCTTATGTTCAGTATTTTACTTTCTCAGTGGCACTGTACTGGATTAGATATCCATTGTGTTGGACTCCCATAGTCGTCCCTAGGTTCAGCTAACCAAGCAAACCCTACTAGATTCAGAATTTGCAACCCCGGGTTTAGTTAGGGATGCGCGCACAGCAAGTACAGTCGCCGGGCCCAAACAGCAGCATGATTATTATTTTAATCTATTATGTTATTAGCTTTTCAAAACTCACAAAGATCAGTTATATTAGTTGAGTTTGAATTCAGCTTCAGTCTAGCTCAGTTCATGTTTCAGCTCAGTTCTTTCTTATTGATACACATGACAGTTTATGATTAGCTTTGTATGCCATGCTTTAGTGTTCATGTTCCGTGATTTCAATATGCCATGTTTTAACCAGTTTAGCATATGTTTAATAGCATGTTTAAAAAAAATCATAAATGCATCGTGTGCATGTTTTAGTAAGGTAGATGGTTTCTTACTAAGCTCTCAAGCTTACAGATACTTTTTCCTTATACTGCAGATAAAGGTAAAGGAAAAATGGACTAGTGGAGGCTGGAGGACAATGCGATGAAGATGTGTGTGGATGGAACTTGGAATGAGGATCTAGGGAACTTCAGCAAGCTTGTTTTAAGCATTGGAACTTTTAGCTTTTCGTTATTTTGCACCTTAGTATATTAAATGTTATGAATTAGTTAATCATGTCTCCTATCGTGTTTAGAACACCATTTTGTGATGTTAGAATGTTTTGTATTTGTGTTAGAATTGTTATGGGTGATTTTGGCACGAACAAGTGCTGAAATCAGACCTTTGGTCGAAATCAGAAACTTGAATCGATCAGCTGATCGATTCGAGAGTCTCCAATTGATCGAGAGATCGATCGGGCAACTTGCCTTGCGAACAGTAGGCCTCTGGATCGATCAGCCGATCGATCCAGTGAATTCTGTCACGAACAGAAGGCTCTGGGATCGATCACTGGATCGATTGGCCAGTCTGGATCGATCAGCCGATCGATCCAGAATATTGTCCCGGGCACAGTAGCGTGCTGGATCGATCACTGGATCAATCCAACCCAAGCCCCGCATACAGTAGCCGGCTGAATCGATCACTGGATTGATTCAACTGTTCCAATAGATCTGTGGATCGATTGGGAGGCCCGAAAGGTGCTAGGAAGCCTCTAGTTCAGTTCCTTGACCATGTGGAAAATATAATGTGTCATGAATAGTTAGATTACACGCCTGAGCATGTATAGAATCAAGAAATGTCAATAGTTTAGCAAAATTTTAATTAGTACAGCTTCCGCATCTAGATTTAGTAATGGTTAGGGAATAGTTTAGCACAGATTAATGTAACGATCGGCCTCACAGCTTAGCCAGTAGAAGGTGGGTCGTTACAGGCATGGTCATGCCTCTAAGGAATGGTTGAACCATGCTGGGCTCTACTTGTAAGATCCGACAATTAAATAATAAGTGTTATTGGAGTAAAATAACCTTATTGTATTTTTAGATAATTTTTAGAAATTTTTTGAGATTTAAATGGAGGTCGTATGACATCTTTAAGGAGATGAATCTATTGTACTAGAAGAAAATCTGTTAAGATATCCCAATTAAAATAGGAGTTCATTAGGTTAATTAATCTAAAGTTTAATATATAAAACTAAGTATATATATATACCTAAGTATTACCCCTCTTCCTCACCACATCGATTCCCTTCTCCCATCTCCGCCCGATCCTCATCTCACAAGCGTCGTTCCTTCCCTAACTCATCACTGACGCCGATCACTGGCTGGTGATATGCACTAGCACCACACAGATCCATCATCTTATCCCTCAAGTCGTGGGCCTCTCTCTATCCCTATTGGCACCGCCATCTTCCTTCCTCGGCCAATCTTGTCGATCGGCCATTTTGACCCATCATCAGACGTCATCCTTGACCAGTCGCTGCTGACCTTTTTTTTCCTTGACCATGAGCGAGAGCTCCAACGCCATTGCCCGATCTTGATTTCCTAGTTGTCGACCGAGTAGGAGCTGCCATAGCTTAATCCATCGCCACCTCTCCCCTTTCAATGGTGCCCTAGTCTTGGATCCACCCCATCGCTCTCTATCCGAGCCCAACTCAGCCATCAGTTGTTCCTCATCCGGTCACGAGAAGGTGCAATGTGCCCTATTTACTTCTGCTCTTCCTTTGGTTCGACCCCTGACCACTATTGACATCTGAGTGGCACATTGGGTTGTACATCTATGGCTATAAACTCTACTAAATCCCAGCCACCACACAGTCGGTGATCCCTTAGGCGTTGAGTGTTGTTGGTCAAATTCATAATTTATCGAAGAGGAAGCCAAGATACGTGTCATAAAGGTAAGGGAATAAGTAGGTTAAGTGTTAAAACAATGTAAGTTACATATTGTGTAGGGTAGATCTATTGGTGAAACTAATTCATGTAGAAATTTGAAATGTGGAAGGAATTGTGGAGGTTGATGGGATAGTTTCTTACAAAGAAATTGTTGTAAACCAACTTGAAACCATTCCATTACTGTTTTAGAGGCAAATTCATGTGTGGTAAACCCTAATCTAGTAAGTTTATGGTTAATTGAAGGTTAAACCTAATTTAAAGGAGAGGATGGATTAATTGGGGTTAATACAGGGTTAACTCTAATTTAGTCGATGAATTGGTAGAATTAAGGGTCGTGTTGTGATTATGATTAATGTAAATTGAGGTTTGTGATAATGCAGAGATTAATTGATAGATTTGTAGATTAATGGGGGTTTTATCTGGAGATTAACTTGACTAATCTTTTATCTATATTAGTTGATTAGTTTTGTTATATGATTAGTTGAGTGATCATTTGGATGATTATTGCATTGAATAGTAATGTGATGATGTTGGTCAGTATTTGATTATAGATTAAGGATGATTAATTGCATATTAGATTAATTGGGATGGATGAATTATGTAGGGTTAATTCATGACGTTTATTGGATGATACAATGGATTGAATGATGGGTTAATATATTGTAGAAATTGATTAAGTTGTTGGATTGATTAATGGATGGTAAATTATGATTGGATCAATTAAAGGATTCATGGATGAGGCTAATTGAAATTAATCATAAATTAGCATAATTAATGATCATTCAATTATGATTTTTCCTAATTAGTTTGGGTTTGGATTTAGCTAGTTGTTACTTATGTGATTAGCTAAACTGTACAGGATATGATTTGCAGGACGTTGATTCAAGACGAGTGACTCAACGTGGGATTATCTAGCATGATCGACAAATAAAGGCGGGTACTTCTTACCTTGATTCTTTAGTTCTTTGACCTTAGTGCATGAGCTATATTTGGATAGTAACTATATTTACCTTGACTCCACTCATATTTTTTCTGAGCTTGATACTTATCCACTCGATCTTTGCGATAATTGATTTAATGTCTATCCAGTCTCTTATTGTCATCTATGATACTTAGCAGATACTAGATACCATGTTTATTTTCTTTGATTGTTGCTTATTCACATACTTTATTGAGCATTTTAGCTTCCTATAGCATACCTGATTTCTGTTTATATATATATATGATGGTTGTTACATCTTGCGCAACATATTATTTCATACATGTCAATGATAAATTCTCCCTTATAGTTAAGAGAGTCATTTTGGCTGCTCATGGGTAGTGGTAGCTAGAGCAGATACCGCTTGTCCTGTCGTGCTCCCACTCGGTCACTCATGGATAGTGATAGCTGGAGATGCGAGCAGCAGGGACCCCATTGCTACGTAGCTAGTTAGCTACTCAGTACCTGTCCACTCGGTCACTCAAGACTAGTGGCGGTTGGAGTGAGTACAATTTCCATCAATCTAGCCTCTCGACCATATAGGGGTCGTCGTGCAAAGGGGTGGGCGGGGTGACCATCCGTGCATACGCTGTTATTATTATACCTACAGATGTTGTTCATTGCTTACTTATGTAGTTATTTTATTATATCCATGTGATATGCTTACATATGTTGAGTTATATACCTGTTGCATGTGCTTAAACACTGGCTTACTTGTTATTAGCATGTATATACCTTACATGTTATCCTTGAAGTTATGAGCAGTATTGTATTAGATCTTTACTGCTCCTGACCTTCTATTACTAGTCTAGGTTATGTTTTCAGGTATGTACATTTATTATGATATCATTGTAGTATCTGTTATTTTCCCTATCAGATTGTATACCTTTGTATCTCTAGTTCTTTATTATGTTCATGCACTATCTGTCTATTACCCGCTGAGTTTCAGCACCCACCACCCTATAAACTAGTTTTCTTCACCAGGTAGCAGGTAAAGGATTTATGGAGTCACCTGGAGATTATGTCCGCCAATCCCATGTCACATCGAGTGACTTCTATCTTTATTGTTTCTACTCGCATTATTGATTTTGTATTTGTATATGTATTATGTAACTTCTATATGGATTTATGGACTTGTGGTGCCCTTTTATTCGGTTACATACTTGTTCTGTCAAGTCAGGTCGACTCGCAGTTAGTTGTATTATTTTTATATTTTGCTTATGTCTTCGGCTGTGTTTTTAGTAGAGCCGTATGGGTTTCTTATTATACAACTATGTGGTTATATTTTTTGTTTCAGTCATGTGGGATGTGTATATAACTGTGTGGTTGTGTATGTTCCAACCGTGTGGGCTATTGATAGCTTGTGAGTAGCCTTGTGGAAATGTATATTGGTTTCATTTGTCACTGCTACAGGAGAAATGTTGTTCTATTTTTGTCAGACAACCTTACCCACGAGCATGACAATTTATTGGTATCAAAGCCACAAGTTTACGAGGCTTATTTTCTCATATTTTTGGATTTTCATGATTTGTCTCCTTGATGTGACTCTTCAAGTTTTAGGACTAGGCAGCGACAGGACATCTCCAAACTATAGGAGGTATGTTTGTGTACTATTATCATACACTTCTATTGGTACTTGTCTAGTTATTTGTAGCATGTATGACATGTGTTGGGTCAACCATTATTTAGGTCTATCAGTTCCTACTAGAGATTAGGGATTACAGTCTCATAGGATTTCTTCTACCATACCACCAGTACTACTAGTTTCTACTATTACTAGTTGGGCAGTGGATAGTATTTTCTAAATATCTTGTTGGTTCGATCAGTAGATAACCAATTTATTTTTGTTGGTTGGGTCAGTAGATGACTGATTCATTCTTGTTGGTGTGGTTAGTAGAGGACTGATTTATTCTTATTAGTTCGGTCAGTAGGAGACCGACTTACTCTATTTCATGGAGATTCTGATCTTTGGGTTATTTGTGTTTGGTTAGGTAACTTGGAAGACACATTGGAATACATGACTTGTATAGACGTAGAATGGACTGAATTAGCCACATATCATTGTCATCTTGACTAGTCTATAGAGGATCGATGTATCCTATTCTATGGGGACCTTGACCATGGACTGTATGTACCTAGTAGAATAATCCCGAAGATACATTTGGATAGATGTCCCCCACTGATATGGAAAAGTGTAGAGCTGGTTGCTTAACACTTACGAGATACAACAGTTATAGAATGTATAAATTGGAGAGTACATTTAGATATATGATTTGTACTGGTGTGAAAAAGACAAAGGTTGCTGCTCATCCTTTACGTGACCAGGCACCACATGAAGGAAAATGCAGAAAATGACTTATAGGAGTAGAACATCTCTTGCTGATGATTCTGAGATGCTCTAGAAAGATAGTATATCTCTACCTCCTTCTGTATAGTTTGTCAGGAGTTCTTGAACCAAAAAAGGAGGAATCGTGGAATAATGGTTTACAAGGTGATGGTTAGCCACTCACCTAATGTTGTTCCATGGGAGATCCTGACTCATGAACCGATCGAATATGGGTAGATATCTTCGGTGGTACATATAGATATATGACCTGTAATAATGCGAAGAATGTGGTGTTAGTTGAATAACACCTATTAAATCCGACCGTTTATGAGAGGAAGTTTCAAATGATGATCTTCGAAGAGCAGAACAATGATCGACAGTTATGTCGGTTAGCTATTTGTTGATAGTGCTCCTCTACCCTTGTGTGCATTGCTCATCACTAGAGGTTATTGAACCTTAGGTGGAGCAATCATAGTATGATGTGTTACAAGACAATGGTTAGTCAACTCTACTATCATTGTCTCCATTAGTAGCTCAAGATCTTGACCACATTATCATTTATTATAGATCTTGAAGTATATATCTCATATCAGAGTATTCGACATTTTGTCGGCATTTGTCGAGGGGCGTTTACGGGTATGATTTTGAGAGTTGTGGTGATATCCTCTTAATGGATAGACTCTCAGTTAAGAGGATAAGTGACCCTTTGGTTTTTGAATTATCATTTCTTTATTATGGATATTAGAGTACCCGATAAAATGAGAATTGGTCACTGGGTAGTTGTCAGGTTTGATTATTGTTAAGGAGGATTGGAGATTGATAGATATTATGAGATCAGATATGGTGATATGTTATCTTTTGATGATCTATTAGTGGATATTTGATTTCATGGTCTATTATCTGGTAATTGTTATTGATGGTGATATGAGGAGTAGCATGTCTATGATATTTATGGAGTTGGTGATTTGTAGTTGGTGATCAGATTACAGACTCGTTGCTAGTGATCTTACGGTTGAGTATGTTGTTGTATGGACATTATGAGTCCTTAGTTTTACCATTTGGGCTTACAACATCTTAAATGCTTTCATGGACTCAATAAATCTGGTATTCCTAGGGAATTGGATTAGTTGTAATTGTCTTCATTGATAATATGATGATATATTCCCGATCTGAGGTGGATCACAAATAACATCTTCGCATAGTTCTGGATATGCTTCGATGAGAACATCTCTATGCGAAGTTTAGTGGTGTGCATTTTGGGCTATCTTCTGTGGGATTTCTGGGGCACATTGTCTCCAGAGGCATATTAGTGGATTCACAAAGATAGAGGCAGTTACCAATAGGGAGTAGCCAAGTCTATACAGGAGACTCGCAACTTCCTTGGTCTGGTTGGATATTACCAGAGATTGGTTGAGGGTTTCTCTAGCATTGTTATGTCATTGACAGGACTATCTAGGAAGGGTATGGAACTTTCCTAGATAGATGCTTATGAGACCAGTTTCAGGGGGTTGAAACGAAGACTAATAACTACACTCGTCTTACTTTTATTTTCTAGTGTGGACAGATTTGTACTCTACACAGATGTATCATACGAGGGGTTAGGTGCGATTCTGAAGCAGCACAGTCGAGTAGTACCATATTCTTCTCGACATCTGAAAGATCATGAGAAGAATTATCCGACTCATGATTTTGAAATTAGTATCTACCATTTTCACGTTAAAAAAGTGGAGACATTATACTTACAGGATTCATTATTTCCGTGGAAGATTATGTGTGTTCCTGAGTCACATCTTATCCGAGAGGAGTTACTCCAGAAAGCACACTGATCCAAATTTGCGATACATTTGGGTGGTACCTAAATGAATAGAGACTTGGAGTATTCCTATTGGTGGAGCGACATGACGAAAGACATCGTGGATTTTGTAGCTTGATGTCTAGTATGTCAGTAAGTGGAGGATGAACATTAGAGACTAGTAGGATTGTCTCAGTAGATTCAGATACCAAAATGAGAATGGGAGCATGATACAATGGACTTTATTGTGAGATTACCCAAGACACGGATAGGATATAATGCAATTTAGGTAATCGTTGATTGGTTGAATAATTTGCTTCCTTTCTATTGATCTGTAGGATGGATTCTTTAGATCAATTAGTAGGGTTATACTAGAGAGAGATGACCATACCTTATGGTATATCTTTGGGTATCATGTCAGATGGAGATCCGTGATTCATATCACGGTTCTAGTAGAGTTTACAGCAAGTCACGACTATGGAACTCTGTTTTAGTATAGTTTTCCACCCTCAGCCTGATCGACAGTCTAAGTGCATTATGTAGATGTTAGAGGAAATGCTGATGGCATGTGCTATAGATTTCAAAGGTAGTTTATTAGCTCACAATTGATTAGACAGTAGTGTGGAAGTAGCAAAAGCATAGTGAGCTCATAACCCACAGAGTCATCCTTTACGATGGGAGATTTGTTCATAATATTGGGATGAAGTAGTCAATGAGGTTGTTGTTTAATTGTTATGCTTGGATGAGGATCCCTAAGTTTGAGCAGTAAACTTGGGATCAAATTTTTTTTAGTGGGGGAGAATGTAAGATCCGACAATTAAATAATAAGTGTTATTGGAGTAATAACCTTATCGAATTTTTAGGAAATTTAAAAAAAAAATGGGATTTAAATGGAGGTCGTATGATAGGTTTAAGGAGATGAATCTATTGTGCTAGGAGAAAGCATGTTAAGATATCCCAATTAAAATAGGAGTTGATTAGGTTAATTAACCTAAAGTTTAATATATAAAACTAAGTGTGTGTGTGTGTGTGTATACCAAAGTATTACCCCTCTTCCTCGCCACGCCGATTCCCTTCTCCCATCTCCACTCGATCCTCATCTCGTGAGCGTCATTCCTTCCCTGACTCATTGCCGACATCGATCGCTGGCTGGCGATGTGCCCTAGCACTACACAGATCCACCATCTTCTCCCTCAAGTCGTGGCCCTCTCTCAATCCCTATCGGCGCCGCCGTCTTCCTTCCTCGGCCAATCATGCCAATTGCCCACTTTGAGCCATCGTCGGACGTTGTCCTCGACCAGTCATCGCCGACCTTTTTTTTACTCGGTCACAAGCGAGAGCTCCAACGCCACTACCCGATCTTGATTTCCTAGTTGCCAACCGAGTAGGAGCTGCCATACCTCGATCCATTTCCACCTCTCCCCTTTCAGTCATTCCCTAGTTTTGGATCCACCCCGTTGCTCTCTATCCGAGCCCAACTCAGTCGTCAATTGTTCCTCATCCGGCCATGAGAAGGTATGACGTACCCTCTTTACTTCTGCTCTTCCTTTGGTTCAACCCCTGACCACTATTGACATCTGAGTGGCACATTGGGTTGTAGATCTACGGTTATAAACTCTACTAAATCCCAACCACCACACGAGTCGACGATCCCTTAGGCGTTGAGTGTTGTTGGTCAAATTCACAATTTGCTGAAGAGGAAGCCAAGCTACATGTCGTAGAGGTAAGGGAATAAGTAGGTTAAGTGTTAAAACAATGTAAGTTACAGATTGTGTAGGGTAGATCTATTGGTGAAACTAATTCATGTAGAAATTTGAAATGTGGAAGGAATGGTGGAGGTTGATGGGATAGTTTCTTACAAAGAAATTGCTATAAGCCAACTTGAAACCATTCCATTACTGTTTTAGAGGCAAATTCATGTGTGGTAAACCCTAATCTAGTAAGTTTATGGTTAATTGAAGGTTAAACCTAATTTAAAGGAGAGGATGGATTAATTGGGGTTAATACAGGGTTAACTCTAATTTAGTCGATGAATTGGTGGGATTAAGGGTCTTGTTATGATTATGATTAATGTAAATTGAGGTTGTGATAATGCAGGGATTAATTGATAGATTTATAGATTAATGGGGGTTTTATCTGGAGATTAACTTGATTAATCTGTTATCTATGTTAGTTGATTAGTTCTATTATATGATTAGTTGAGTGATCATTTGGATGATTATTGCATTGAATAGAAATGTGATATGTTGGTCAGTATTTGATTATAGATTAAGGATGATTAATTCCAGATTGGATTAATTGGGATGGATGAATTATGTAGGGTTAATTCATGACATTTATTGGATGATACAATGGATTGAATGATGGGTTAATGTATTGTAGAAATTGATTAAGTTGTTGGATTGATTAATGGATGGTAAATTATGATTGGAACAATTAAAGGATTCATGGATGAGGGTAATTGAAATTAATCATAAATTAGGATAATTAATGATCATTCGATTATGATTTTTCCTAATTAGTTTGGGTTTGGGTTTAGCCAGTTTTTGTTTATGTGATTAACTAAACTATACAGTATATGATTTGCAAGATGTTAATTCGAGACGAGTGACTCAACATGAGATTATCTAGCACGATCGACAAATAAAGACGGGTACTTCTTACCTTGATTCTTTAGTTCTTTGACCTTAGTGTATAAGCTATACTTAGATAGTAACTATATTTACCTTGACTCCACTCATATTTTTCCTGAGCTTGATACTTATCTACTCGATCTTTGAGATAATCAACTTGATGTCTATACAGTCTCTCATTGCCATCTATGATACTTAACAGATACTATATACCATTTTTACTTGTTTTGATTGTTGTTTACTTACATACCTTATTGAGCATGCTGGCTTCCTGTAACATACATGATTTCTGTTTATATATATATGATGATCGTTACATCTTGCACATCATATCATTGCATGCATGTCAACGACAAATTCTCTCTTGTGGTTGAGAGAGTCATTGACCAACGTCGCACACTCGTCCACTCATGGGTAGTGGTAGCTAGAGCAGATGTCGTTTGTCCTATCGTGCTCCCACTCAGTCACTCATGGATAGTGATAGCTGGAGATGCGAGCAGCAGGGACCCTATTGCTATCACGCCCCAGAAGAGTCCCTGTCCGAGAAAATTTCGTCAGCATCTCCCCTGTACGGTGGACAATCTGAAACTTTTCTACATCCTCATATACCTCAGCCACAGGCGGCTGGAATAATAAAAACAATAAAATACAACCACACATACATCCACGTAGTTTATATATAAGTACACAGATCAGTAATATCATGACTCGAAAATAACCCTACTCCACTACACTCGTAAAGCTCAAAATCCGACAATAAAACAAACTTACCTCTTCTGCCATCTAAGCAGGCATGTAGTAAAACAAATCTAAACCATACGAAAATCCATCGATCATAAGAATCCATACAATATCCCAGTATCAAATCAACCAAGTCTAAAACATAGTCAAATGAGAAGCATAAACAAAACCAAAGATAACTATAGCTGGTGGTCTGCAGGGGACTAGCAACTGGAACTCTCTCTCCTGACAGCATCAACCTGAAATATAACAACAATGGAGGCGGGGTGAGTCCAACACTCAGCAGGTACAATTGATATGAAAAGTAAAGAAATAACACCTAGCACTAATCATGCGTACAGTCTCCTGACAAAAATAAAGATAAATGCAAACCGAAGTAGACAGGAGAGAATCTGTACTAACCAGGACCCGGTATAAGGGCAAACAGTCCGAAAGGTATAGAAGACCTGTATGCATGTCAAACATAGGTATCCAAACAATATGCAGCATATAAATGCAGCAAACACAATCACAAACAATAAATGCATCATGCATATGATGCCAATGTCATGATCACCCCTGACGCCAGTCAGCCAACTCATAACAAAAGTGGGACCGAGTGGGTAGAGCTGTGACAACCGTGCACTCTGCATCACTACCCCTGATGAGTGACCGAGTGGATGGGATGCTGTCGGAGTACACACGTACTCCTATCCCAAATCATAAATGGGGGAGCGAAATGCTCTCATCTCCCGGTACGCTATGACGGGGAGGGATCTCTAACGTGCTACACGCTGCGTCACACTACCCATGAGCGGACCAACGGAGCACCGGAAGAGCCAAACTGACGTGCTACCACGCTGTGTCACGCTACCCATGAGCGTCACAACGGAGCACCGAACAGTGATGAAACTGGCAATGTGCTCAACAATAATTGAGCAATTATCGCACAGCATGCGATCATGCAAATGGTGCATATCACTAAGCATGGTAATATACTAAACCAACCTCTAGACATATAACAATGGGCACCATAGTGAATAAATCATATCAAGATATACTGATCAATAATGTATCAAACCTAGGTCCTGAACATGTGAAACATGGTTATATCACTACCCATGAGCATGAAAAATCAGGTACGAGATCAATACGAGATGCAAACAAACAACCAATCAAACAGGTAACATGTATTGGGCAGTGATTAACCGAAACAAATAAGAAACACAATTAATGCAACATGTTAATTTCATTACTAAGCATATCAAAGACAATAAGTCAAAAGTACCCACCTCCGAAAATAGAAAGGTCCAATCTGACTCCGAGATACTCGTCTCGCGTCAAAGTCTTGTGTTAAATCGCACAGTTTAGCTAATTTAATTATAAACAAATAGCTAAACTAATTTCTAATCCACTGACCAGTTAGGGTTAGTATCATTAACCCCAACTACACCGTTATACAACTTCTAAACCTAAATCAATAATTATTGCTAACACAACTAGCAATAATCTAACACAAAGATCAAAATCATAAACCTTACCTCAATTCAACCGCTGCTGGAAGTCACAAAGTTGTTGCCCAATTAGAATTGTTTACAGCCAGCAATGATAAATTGCTGCTGGAACAAAATGAACAAACCAAAACAGTAATTAATCCACATTCTTAAACATACAGAATTTCCAACCAAGCTACACCTCACCGTGGATTTGACCAAGGCAGAAAGCACTAGGGCAGTGGCGTCGGCTGGCACAAAAGTAGTGGCAACCGGCGCTAGGGCAGAAGCGATCGGGAAACTAGGGCTTGGCTGTACTAGCTTCGGGCGGAAAGTAGCAACTCGGTGGCGTCGCTGGAGTCGGGTGTCGCGGGCTGAGGCTAGGGCACCGGCTATCGGCGCTGCTCCGTACGTCACCGGCGGCTAGGGCACGGTTTGCGGCGGTGCTACTCGGGTCGGCGGCGCTGGAAAGGGGCAGAGGGAAAAAGGCTTCGGCGTGAGAGGAAAAGAGAGGAAATGAAGCAGAATAAAAGGAGAAGAAGGGCGCGGGCGGTTAGGGCAAGGAGAGGCACAGCTCAGTGTCGGGGAGAAGAAGTGAACGGCGACAACAAAAATGAAGAAAAAGAAAATAAATAAAGAAAAAGGAATTAAGAAATTCAACTTTTCCTCATTTAAATAGGTAGCCAAAACAGGCTTTTCCGGGCCCCATTTTTGTCCCCGTTAACTCATCCATACGAACTCCGAAAAATTTCCAAAAAATATCCAAAAATTCTGGAAAATTCCCTTATTAATATTCGCCTATTTCCAGTATTTTACATTCTCCCCCACTAATAAAAATTTGGTCCCCAAATTTCGTTATCTACCATCAGCAAATACTAACAACAGATATAGAAAGTATAAATGTTGAACGTTAAACTGAATCACATACCTCACGTAAAAAGATGGGGATATCTAGCTCAGATAGTATCTTCGAGCTCCCAGGTAGCCTCCTCGTCCGAATGATGCTGCCATCCGACTTTAACTAGCCAGATAGTCTTGTTCCGCAACTGACGCTCTTTCCGGTCGAGAATCCGTACCGGAACCTCCTCATAAGTAATGTCAGGCTGAACTGGAACTGGAATATCTGCCAGCACATGCGTCGGGTTGGGCACGTATCTCCTCAGCATCGATACGTGAAATACATCGTGGACGCTTGCTAGGGACGGTGGTAGTGCTAACCGGTAAGCTACCGCTCCGATCCTCTCCAAGATCTCGAAAGGGCCAATATACCGCGGAGCTAGCTTACCTCTGAGGCCAAATCTCTTCACCCCTTTCGTGGGTGAAACTCGTAGAAATACATGGTCGCCAACTGAGAACTCTAGTGGTCTGCGTCTCCGATCAGCATAACTCTTCTGGCGGTCCTGCGCCTCTGACATCCTCCGTCTGATAGTATGTACCAACTCTGCATCCTGCTGAACTCTATGAGGTCCCAACAACTGGGCCTCTCCAACCTCATCCCAGAGGACGGGTGTCCGACAAGGTCTACCATACAACGCCTCAAACGGTGCCATCTGGATAGCCGAATGGAAGCTGTTGTTGTAAGCAAACTCTACTAACGGAAGATGGTCCTCCCAACTGCCTACGAAATCCATAACACATGACCTCAACAGATCCTCTAAAGTCTGAATGGTCCGCTCTGACTGTCCATCTGTCTGTGGATGGAAAGCTGTACTAAAACGGAGCTGTGTGCCCAAGGCCTGCTGTAGACTCTGCCAGAAACGAGACGTGAACCGTGGATCTCTATCCGAAATGATACTCAACGGAACACCATGTAGTCTGATAATCTCCCGACAATACAGATCTGCCAATCGATCCAAGGGATTAGTCCTCCGAATCGCTAAAAAGTGCGCGGATTTGGTTAATCGATCAACGATTACCCAAATCGCGTCGTGACCTCGTCGTGTCCTCGGCAACCCTACCACAAAGTCCATGGTAATGTGATCCCACTTCCACTCAGGAATAGGAATCCGCAGGTCTCTGGTGCTCAGCCTTCACCTGCTGACAAACAAGACATCTAGCTACGAAATCCACGATGTCTTTCTTTATGTCGTTCCACCAATATGAACGCCTCAAGTCTCGATACATACGGGTCCCGCCTGGATGGATCGCAAATCGAGAACGGTGTGACTCCTGGAGTATCTCCTGTAAGACCGGATGAGACTGAGGTACGCATAATCTGCCTCGGAAGTATATAATACCCTCCTCGTCTCGTGTAAACTCGGTCTGCTGCCCGGAAGCTATCTGACTGCTAATGAACTGCAAATGCTGATCACCAGCCTGTGCCTCTCGGATCTTCGTCCTGATCAACGACTGAGCAACCATAGTAACAAGAATACCCTGCTCTGTAGATCCCTGCTCCTCCAGGTCTAACTCAGAAAAACTCTGAATCAAGTCCATGACCGAAGTCCGGTGGCAAGCCAAAGTCCCTCTGGACTTCCTGCTGAGTGCATCGGCAACCACATTAGCTTTCCCCGTGTGGTAGCTAATGGTACAATCGTAATCCTTCAGGAACTCCATCCATCTCCTCTGTCGGAGATTAAGCTCCTTCTGAGTGAAAATATATTTGAGACTCTTATGATCAGTGAGAATCTCAAATGTAATACCGTATAAATGATGCCGCCAAAGCTTCAGAGCAAAGATGATGGCAGCTAACTCCAAGTCATGAACTGGGTAGTTCTTCTCATGCTCCTTCAGCTGATGTGAAGCATAAGAGACTACTCTGTCGTGCTGCATCAGAACAGCGCCCAAACCCTGTAGAGAAGCGTCGGTATAGAGTACAAATCCATCCTCTCCAGAAGGTAAGACCAAAACTGGAGCCAACACTAATCTCCGCTTCAGCTCCTGAAAGCTGGTCTCGCAATCCTCGGACCACGTGAACTTCATGCCTTTCCTGGTAAGACATGTCAACGGCATAGCAATACGCGAAAAACCCTTGACAAAACATCGGTAATATCCTGCTAGTCCCAGAAAACTGCGGATCTCCTGCACTGACTTCGGCTACTCCCAACTGGTGACAGCCTCGATCTTCTGAGGATCAACTGAAATACCCCTGCTAGAAACCACGTGTCCCAGAAAACTGATTGAGGATAGCCAGAATGCACACTTGTTGAACTTCGCGTACAACTGATGTCGTCTAAGAATCTCCAAGACTATACGAAGATGCTGTGCATGCTCCTCCTCGGAATGCGAGTAGACCAATATGTCATCAATGAAAACGATAACAAACTAATCCAGATACTCAAGAAAAATGCGGTTCATCAAGTCCATAAACACCGCTGGAGCATTGGTAAGCCCAAATGGCATTACCAAAAACTCATAATGACCGTATCTGGTACGGAAAGCTGTCTTCTGAATATCTGAGTCTCTGACTCTCAGCTGATGATATCCGGATCGCAGATCAATCTTAGAATACACTGATGTACCTCTGAGCTGATCAAACAAATCCTCGATCCGTGGTAAAGGATATTTATTTCTGACGGTCACTGCATTCAGCTGTCTGTAGTCAATACATAACCTCATGGTGTCGTCCTTTTTCTTGACAAATAATACTGGAGAACCCCATGGGGAAACACTAGGGCGAATGAATCCCCTGTCTAAAAGCTCCTGGAGTTGAACCTTCAGCTCGTTCAACTCTTTTGGTGTCATACGATAAGGAGCTTTCGATGCTGGTGCGGTTCCCAGAATCAGCTCAATAGCAAACTCCACTGGCCTTCTAGGTGGCAAACCAGGTAGCTCCTCTGGAAACACATCCGGATACTCTCGGACTATTGGAACGTCGGAGAGCTACGAACTACTGCTGTCGTCTGTACTAATCAAAGATAATAGGAAACCCTGACAGCCATGTGACAACAGCTTCTGAGCCTGAATCACCGAAATGATTGATATGCCGTCATCTCTGATGCCAGTGAAATCCCACGAGGGTTGGTTCGGAGGCCGAAAGGTGACCACCCTTGTCTGGCAATCAACGGTAGCATGATATACTGACAGCCAATCCATGCCAAGAATGATATCAAACTCAACCATCTCCAATACTAAAAGATCTACCGTAAGTATCATGTTGCCAAAGTCTAAAGGGCAACCTCTAACCTCCTGGGTGACGTCTAATGTATCACCGGAGGGTAGGGAGACAGTCAATCGCTGCAATCTAACAGTAGGTAATCTACCAATCTCTCGCATAAAGGTACGGGATATAAAAGAGTGCGAGCTACCAGTATCAATCAATATATCAGCGGAAAATGCATAAATGGAAATCATACCGCGGAAAACAGATCCGTCGGCTCATTGCGCATCCTCTCTGGCGGAGGAGGAGGTGGTAACGCTGCCAGCGGCTGCTGCGGCTGGGCAGAAGCTTGCCACTGAGGCGCTGCTGGACAATGTGCCAGAGAAGACTGAGAGGATGGTGACTGATACTGTGCAGCTGGCTGGGACTGAGTCTGGTACTACCCCTGAGTCGGATAATAAGGTCCTGTAACAAAACTCTGGGGTGCTACAGAAGCACTGGAGTACTCCTGTCCAAGCATGCCAAATGCTGCTGCTGAGGGAGATGCTCCCTGCTGACGCTGTGAGGGTGAGAATCTCCGCCCTCCTCATCGAGACACTGACTGACTAGACTGTCCCCTCTGCTCTGACCCTCCGGAAGCCGTGTGCTGAGCCTTCAATGACAATCTCGGCTCTGGTGCCCAGGCAGTTTGCAATAAAAGCAAACTGATTGTTTCAAAGTGCAGGCTGAAGTGATGTGGTCTCTGGAACCATATCGGAAACACTGTATATCGCTGGTGGACTGTTTCCGATCCTGCCGAGGAGACCGGAAACATCCTGAGGAAGACTTGTTGGGATCCTTTGGATGGCTAGAGAGGGGGGAGTGAATAGCCTCCACCCAAAATCTTAATCTTTTCACAAAAATTCTAAGCGAGTTTGTTAGCGCAACGGAAAATAAGCAAACAAAAAGAAATTATACGAGAAAGAACTAAGCACCACTAACACAAGATATACGGGGTTCGGGGATAACTTGCCCCTACTCCTCGGCGTGTCCGTAAGGTGGACGAGTCCTTGATCTTCGGTAGATCACACCCCGGGTGACTCCGGTTAATGAATCTCTCCTTCTCGGTGGAGAAACCTCTCTACAAAGTCTTCGAACAGATTTAGAATGAAGCACACAAGACTTACAGATCACAGTGGCTCAAAGAAAATCGAAGTAAGCTCACAGCCACGAAGATGATGAAGACAGAGTCCAAGAACACAGCAAGCTCTCAACCGAAACACACAGCTTTTTACTTGCTTCTCATTTTTTTTGCTTCTTTCCAGCATACACTGCTTCTTATGTCTCTGCATTCGATCAGCCTGCACCGGATCGCTGCCAACCTGCACCGAATCCCTGCTGCAAGCTACGGCGTCGCCAATCGCTTCTCTTCCTCTTCTGATTCTCTGAGCTCACACCAATAGAACCACGGTCTTCACTGGTGCCTCTGAGCTCGAACCAATCACCAGGAGTTAAGCCAATCGCCGCCTGATCACTGCAGAAACACAGCCAATCGCAACCTGTAGCCGTTGCTGCTTCAAATGCATTTGACGCAGAGAAAGCAGTGGAAAGATCCTTTGTCTCATTCCTTTGATGAGGCTTAATTTGAAACTAAGCACTGGTATGGTACCTGCAACCTGTATCTCCAAAAGACTCACAGCAGAAGGTTAAACAGAGATGGGCAAAAAGAAGTGCGAATCAGAAAATATCAGAGAAAGCGCATGCACAATGAACTTAACTGTGGATCGGTCAGCAGACC
The DNA here is from genome assembly GCF_018446385.1 of Zingiber officinale. Classification (NCBI taxonomy): domain Eukaryota; kingdom Viridiplantae; phylum Streptophyta; class Magnoliopsida; order Zingiberales; family Zingiberaceae; genus Zingiber; species Zingiber officinale. The sequence continues at coordinate 54,154,538 of NC_056004.1, read as the reverse complement.
GATCACAGACCCTTGGACCGATCAGACAACAGTCTGATCGGTCTGAGGCTGGTCTGATCGGTCGTGGCGACCGATCAGATTGGATGTGGATCGGTCCATAGACCGATCCAACGCCCTTTTTCCTGATCGGTCTACAGACCGATCAGATTACACTCAGTGTGCTACTGAGTGTTTCCTGATCGGTCACCAGACCGATCAGTATATTTCGTCTCACTAGATCGTTCTGCGGACCGATCAGTCATCCAAAGTATCACTGGATTGGTCTGTTGACCGATCCAACGCCTATGTGATACTAGGATTGGTCCAAGAACGAGCTACCGAGCCCTCTCTAACCTAATCCTGTCCAGAGAACGAGCTCCCGAGCCCTCTCTGACCTAGTCCGGAGAACGAGCTGCCGAGCCCTCTCCGACTTCGTCTGGTCCAGAGAACGAGCTACCGAGCCCTCTCTGACCTAGTCCGGAGAACGAGCTACCGAGCCCTCTCCGACTTCGTCGGGTCCAGAGAACGAGCTACCGAGCCCTCTCTGACCTAGTCCTGAGAACGAGCTACCGAGCCCTCTCTGACCTAGTCTGGAGAACGAGCTACCGAGCCCTCTCCGACTTCGTCCGGTCCAGAGAGCGAGCTACCGAGCCCTCTCCGACCTAGTTCGGAGAACGAGCTACCGAGCCCTCTCTGACTTCGTCCGGTCCACTTGATCAACCTTGATCATTAATCAAACCGAGTTTAATTAACATCTGATACAAACTTAAATCCGTGTCAACATCAAAACAACAGCCAGGTCAGACTGTATCAACAATCTCCCCCTTTTTGTTGTTTGACAACACGATTTAAGTTTAGATCAGAAATGTTCTTATTTTCATAATTTTAGGGGAATCAAGATCCTCCCCCTAAGATGAATACACCACGATGTAAGGAAGTCAATAACGGGAATCAAGATCCTCCCCGTTATCTTCTCCCCTAAAATCAAACCTTTATACATCTCTAAACTTAGATATCCTCTCCCCCTTTGTCAAACACCGAAAAGGTGTGAATGGGGTGATAAGACTCAAAAGACTCCCCCTTAACCCATACTATCTTTTTCTTAATGCACCTAGAATTCCCTCTAAGTGTATTATGAGACAGTAATAAAGAAATAAGAGGCAGTCAAGACAAAGCATATGAACAGCATATCAATAGCCAATAGGAAATGACACATAAAGAAAAACAGGAAAGTGAGCAGTATAAATAGATGAAATAAGCAAATATCCAGGTCATACAAAAATATCCAACAAAATAGCATCCAAAACACAGACAGTCAAAGTGACAAACAGAATGTATCAATCAACGTCCTCAACACGATGAACATCATCATCATCTGTGGGAGGCACGTAATCCTGAGGCGGCATGCTGGAGCTCGAAGGTGGATGACCCGAGAAATGCTGCGGAGGTGGGTAGTTGGCCATCCAGCCCAGAAGCAGCTGCTGCGTCACCAACTGCTGACTGCGTAAGTCATCGTAGCGCTGGTCGATCCGAACACGTAGTCCATGGAGCTCAGCAGACAGCAGCTCATCGTGCTGATTGAAGCGGCTCTCTAGCTCAGCGATCTGCCAGCGCAGATCAAGATCGGCCTCATCAGCAGCAGGAGGAGCAGCAGCAACCTGTCGAGGAAGTGCCCGTGGTAACTCTCCCAGACCTCTCCCATCCTTCCATCAAATAGTCCCATTCTGTCCCAAGATACCGGACTTGGAAAATGCCCGTTTCCCAAGTCTGCAATCCTGTTTGACCATCTTCACTATCCTACCCTTAGAGACATCAATCTGAAGGGTCTTGAGCCAATCTGTAATTATATGCCCATAAGGCATATAAACAGTGGAGCTGCTAGGCTGAGTATATGAGATGATCGAAGAATAGATGCTCGACATGATATCAAAATCGAGACGCCGACGCAAGCCATAAAGCATCAGGCAGTGGTATGGTCGGATCTCTGCTAGAGGTTTGGATGTGATTGGAAGAAGACAGTTTGTGACTATCTTAAAAAGAATATAGTCAGGAGGAGATAGTCTCAGAGCCGCAAAAGTAGGAAACTCGACATCCAACTCATCCAGTCCATCCGGTCTAGGGTGTCCAAAGAAATACTCATAGATAGTGTCAGGTGATACATCAAGTGGAGGAGGTAATTGTTCTGGTAAATCAGGATAAATGGGAAAAGGATCTCCTGAACACATTCGGCAACCTAGATACCCAAAGAATTCTACGATGGAGAAATCGATAGTTCTCTTAGCGACTCTGGTTTTATAAGTACCATCACTGGTCTGATGAAGATTGTTGTAGAATTCAGATACTATGTCATAGTTGATGTCCCTTTCTAGGTAGACTAACGAGTCAAGTTTATAATATACCAGGGTTTCGGATACAGAGGGACAAAACTCATCCATGTACTTTCGATCCACAGATCGACATGGGAGTAGCTTGAATGTCCTATGTTGAAACGCTTGTTCAAACTGTCGGTTCGGGAATCTCGAAGAAGAGGAAGGTTGAGGTCGGGAGGGTGTCTGGGACTTGGATTTCTCAACAGATGACTTAGAAGTACCCTCACCGGCTGATTTCTTCCTAAATAGGCCAAAAATGGGACATGATCGAGACAAGTGAGAGTGCACGGGAGCCCCAAACAATCAAGAGCCGAGACAAGAGACAATATACAGAGATTCAGTGAGAAATGAACCCAAAATGCCAACAATGAACAGATTTCGGGAAGGAAAAAGGAGTTACCTGGACGCCATTTGAGGCTTTCGGAGAAGATGGAGAGAAGAGTCGAGACTGAGGAGTGGTTCGGCTAGGGTTTTCTGCGTGAAATGAGAGGACGAAGGATTGGGGGAAGTTAAAGAGGGTGATCAGATCATAAGATCGGACGGCTGTCCGATCAGGAGAAATCCTGACCGATCAGGGAACGTCCTGATCGGTCAGGGAGTGTCCTGATCGGTCGTGGAGACCGATCAAGGAGCTTCCTGATCGGTCCCTGGACCGATCAGATGTGGATCAGTAAGGTCGATGCGTGCCAGTGTCTCCTAATCGGTCGTGGAGACCGATCATATATCGAACAGAGAGGTGGAACTCTCCTGATCGGTCGTAGAGACCGATCAGATATCATCCTGATCGGTCCCTGGACCGATCAGTGTCTAATAATCAGTGATTTCAGTCTCTGAAATTCGTATCGAAGGCTCTGAAACTTGGTTCAACAACTTCCAAGTTCAGAACCTAGGATCTGAAAAGCCCACAGATTATATTCAGTGATACCAATGAATATTTCCTAATGATGAGCTCTAATGATTTGGAATTATTTAGGGCTCGAAAGTTTCAGACACTTCATAACAAATGTGTTGAATCTCAAAGTTTCAAAACCAGAGAAGTTTGTTTTGTTTGTTTGCTGAAACTATGATCTATAGTGAACCAAGGTAATAAATCTGACTCAAGCTATCGGTTCAAAATATATCCTTGCTATGAGTAGTTACAAGTTTGTCAAAATATGTCAAAATTTCTTCACCAACTTGTCGTATTTTCAATCAAAATCAGGAAGGTATCAATCAAGGGTATCAATCAACACATCAACAAGGTTAGATGATTTCTAGACACAGGTCCAACCAAGATTCCTTGGTTGGAATATATGAGTAAGATCTAGGAGCCAAATACACATGAATTATGTAATGGCCTTCCCCATACTCAATTTATGTCTCTTCAACCTAATTATTCAAGGGATGCATGATACATTTTGAATAATTTGGTTGATCCTAGCATCTCACCCCATATTTAGCAAACAAAAACAATTTGTTAAACCTTATAGTTTGTGTGAGATGTCCCCAAGTTGCCCAAATTAATTTCCCAATTTCTCTTGTAGTTTTAGTTGTCCTTATTGATCATGATGAAATCCTAAAGGCCTATTGAGCCAAACACATTCCCAATTCTCTCCTTAAATGACTAAATTCATTTTCCGGAAGGGGTTTGGTGAAAATGTCGGCTAAGTTTGACTTTGACTCAACATATGTGAGTGCAATGTCTCCCCTAGCTACGTGATCTCTAATGAAGTGATGATGCACTTCAATGTGTTTGGTCCTTGAATGATGGACTGGATTTTTCGTTAGGTTTATTGTGCTAATGTTGTCACACAACACTTGCACTCCTTTATATGAAAGTCCATAATCTTCTAGAGTGTGAATCATCCACAACAATTGTGATACACTCTCTCCCATGGCAATATATTCAGCCTCGGTCGTGGAGAGAGCAACACAATGTTGCTTCCGACTTGACCAACTAACCAATGATGATCCTAAGAATTGGCAACCCCCACTAGTACTTTTTTGATCCAATTTGCACCCAGCATAATCGGAGTCAGTATAACCTATCAAGTCAAAAGACTCAGTACGAGGGTACCAAAGACCTACTCTAATTGTGCCCTTGAGATATCTTAGAATTCTCTTAACTGCAGTTAAATGAGATTCCTTGGCACAAACTTGATATCTAGCGCACATGCCCACAGCAAAAAGTATGTCCGGTCGACTAGCTGTGAGATATAGAAGACTACCGATCATGCTTCTATATTGCGTTAGATCAACTGGTTTCCCACTCTCATCATTGTCAAGATGAGTGTTTGTCGCCATTGGAGTGGATACTTCCTTAGAGTCACTCATTTTGAATTTTTTGAGCATCTCTTGAGTGTATTTCGTCTGATGGACATAAATTCCATCTCGAGTTTGTTTGATTTCAAGTCCAAGGAAGAATGTCAATTCTCCTACTAGACTCATCTCAAACTCACTTTCCATGTGAGAAATAAATTCATTCAAATAGCCCTTGTTATTTAAGCCACAAATTATGTCATCGACATACACTTGGGCTACAAAGATGTTTTCACCATCTCTACGCAGAAATAGTGTTGGATCTATTTGACCTCTCACAAAACCCTTAACTAGTAGGTAAGTTGACAACCTTTCGTACCAAGCTCGAGGTTCTTGTTTAAGCCCATAAAGAGCCTTCTTGAGCTTGTACACGTGGTTTGGAGCTTCGGTATTCACAAACCCTGGTGGTTGTTCAACATAGACCTCTTCTTTGATGAATCTGTTTAAGAAGGCCGATTTAACGTCCATTTGATAGAGCTTGAAACCTCTATGTGCAGCAAAAGCTAGCATTAAACGAATGGACTCTAATCGTGCCACGGGAGCATAAGTCTCATCATAATCGAGGCCTTCGACTTGACTATAGCCCTTGGCTACAAGTCTCGCCTTGTTTCTTACGACTTCTCCCTTTTGGTTTAACTTATTTTTGAAGACCCATTTAGTTCCAATAATGGTGGTCTTCTTAGGTCTAGGAACTAAGTCCCACACTTAGCTCCTTTCAAATTGACCTAACTCATCTTGCATAGCTATGATCCAGTCAGGATCGTGCAATGCCTCATCAACTATTTTTGGTTCAATTTCTGAGATCAAGACGACCTCATTAGACTCATTTCTAAAGAATGATCTAGTCCTAACCCCTTGTTGGATGTCTCCCACAATCTGGTCTTGGGGATGACTAGAGGCTATCCTAGATTGCCTTGGTGTTGGCGGTGCCTCATGAATGGTCTCACTAGGCACAGGCAGAGACTCAGTATCAGGCAAATGATCAGCCTGAGCCCTTTGTTGCCTTTGCTCATCGTCATCAGAGTCAACCTCGACTCTTTCTTCATTTTGATCATTCAAACTTAGATTTCTAAGTTCAAGTTGAATTTCTCCTACATCCCTTGATTGATCATTCGATTTAGGGATTTCTTCAAATGCTACATCTGAGGACTCTTCAATCAATTTAGTCCTATTGTTGTAGACTCGATAGGCTTTGCTGAAGAGAGAGTACCCGACCAGTATCCCTTCATCAGCCTTAGCCGTGAACTTTCCAAGATGATCCTTGGTGTTCAAGATAAACACCTTACAACCAAACACCCTAAGATGTTTAATTGTAGGGGGTTTCCCAAACCAAAGTTCATGAGGAGTTTTTCCTAAAACCTATGTATCAGGACTCGGTTTTGCACATAGCAAGCTGTATTCACAGCTTCAGCCCACAAGTAGCTCGGTAGTGAGTACTCATTGAGCATGCTTCGTGCAGCCTCTTGCAAAGCTCGGTTCTTTCTCTCCACAACCCCATTTTGCTGTGGTCCTTGGAGTAGAGAACTCATGCCTATATCCTTTTTCTTGACAAAACTCTAAAAATCTATGGTTTTGAAATTCTCCACCATGATCACTTCTAATTGTTTTAATTGTTGTTGATTTTTTATTTTCAGTTCTTCTACAAAAAGAAATAAAAATATCTATGGTTTGATCCTTATTTTTCAAAAAGAAAGTCCATGTATATCTAGTAAAATCATCAATAATCACTAAGCAATATCTACTACCATTCAAAGAAATGACACTACTACAATCAAACAAGTCCATATGCAGTAAATCTAAAATAGTAGAGGTACTTACAGCGCTTTTACCTTTATGAGTTGCTTTTGTTTGCTTACCCTTTTGACATGCATCACATAGTTTTGTCTTTTGGTACTTGATGCTTGGTAAGCCTCGCACTAATCCTTTATTGGCCAGCTTTCTAATATTCTTCATGTTCACATGAGCCAACCTCCTATGCCAAAGCCATGATTCTTCTTCTTTTGACATGAAACACTTAGCAGAGACATTAGTAGCACTTTTAAAAGAAATTTGATAAATGTTATCTACTCTTGTGCCTACTAGTACCGTGTCAAGTATGTCAATGTGTTTGACCAGACATTGACTTGAATGAAACTCAATTGTGTAACCCGTATCACACAATTGACTGACACTTAGGAGATTAAAAGTCATCCCCTTGACTAGAAGGACATTCTTGATTTGGAGGCCTTCGGATATATGAATGTCTCCAACTCCTATAACCTTAAGACTACCATTGTTACCAAATGACACATTACCTCTATTTTTATTTTGAATGGTAGAAAATAGTGACTTGTCCCCGGTCATGTGGTTGGAGCATCCACTATCAACAAATCAAGTTGATAGACGCTCCCCCTTTACCAATGCCTACAAGACACGAAAGATAGATGTTTTAGGTACCCAAATCTTGGGACCTAATGCATCTACAATGAAAGACTTAGGCATCCATGCCTTTGTTACCTTCTTCCTAGTCTCATGAACCCTAGAAACATGCGATCTATGAAATTGGGTTCTTGACACTAAAGAAATAAAGCTAGACTCCTTAGGTTGGTATCCTAATCCAGCCTTGTTGTAGACCGCCCTATGGGCATTTAGAATCATGTCTAGGGTCTTAGAGCTAGTTGAGACTTTTTCAAGCATTTTCTTGAGTTTCTCAACCTCACCCTTCAAGGCCTTGTTCTCATCCTTAAGGACCTCTAGATGTAGGTCATCAACCTCATCTTCCCTAAGGGCCCTCAAGTTTTCTACTTCTTCTTTTAATGATTTATTTTCTATTTTTGATTTTTTAAGCAAGGTAGACAAATGTGTAATAGTCTTATAGCATTTTTCTAAGTGAGAAGAGGTTACCTCTTCATCATCCGAAGATGATGAAGCCGCGACTGAAGTGCTTGAGTCATCACTCTCGGACTCGGACTCCTCCCTTGCCATGAGTGCCAATTGCCGAGTACTCTTCTCCTTCTTTTCTTCCTCCTCCGATGAGCTTGAGGAAGATTCATCCCAAGTGGCCTTGAGAGCTTTCTTCTTCTTGGCTCTTTCCTCCTTCTTTTTGGCCCGTTCCTCCTTCTTGAGTTTTGGACACTCACTCCGGTAGTGGCCTTTCTTGCTACACTCATAACATGTAACATTAGTCTTATCGATATTTTGATCATTAGGTTTACCTTTTCCTTTGTATCTTCGGCTTCTTCTCATAATTCTCCTCACGAAGTTGGCCATCTCGCTTGATGATGATCCGCCTTCATCATCAGACTCGGAGGAGGATGTAGATGAAGAAATCTCTTTCTCCTTCTTCTTTTCCCTCTTTCTTCTTCCATCCTTGTTCTTTGGTCCTGCAACTAAGGCAATACCTTTCTCTCTTTGACATTTGTTAGCAAGTTCATGAAGTTCCATTTCACAAAAGAATTCGTCTAATTTAACAATGGAAAGATCCTTGGAAACCTTGTAGGCATCTACCATAGATGACCACAAGGCATTCCTTGTAAAGGCTTTAAGAGCGTACCTTACTAGATCGTGATTCTCCACGCGTTCATCTACGGAATGTAGACCATTGATGATTTCCTTGAACCTCCCATGTAGTTCACTTACCGTTTCGTTTTCCTTCATGGTGAGATTTTGTAGTTGATTCAAGAATAGGTCCCTCTTGGCTATCCGAGAATCTCGAGTTCCTTCTTGGAGCTCGATAAGCTTGTTCCATAAATCTTTTGCACTCGAGAATGGACCTACCTTGACGAGTTGGTCCTTGGCAATCCCACATTGTAAGGTGACTACCGCCTTGGCATCGGCTTGCCCTTTACGAGTTTGTTCGGTAGACCACCTTGATGAATCGAGTTCCTTACCTTCTTCGTCCTTCGGTGGTGTGAATCCTTCCTTGACCGAGAACCACATGGAGATATCAGTCTTGAGGTAATACTCCATGCGGCTCTTCCAATACTGGAAATCTGCTCCATCGAAGAAGGGTGGTCTGTTGGTGCTGAATCCTTCCTTCATGGCCATCTTCTTGCTCCTTAGGATGTTAGTCCAGATGAAGAGCGCCAGGCTCTGATACCACTTGTTGGGATCCTTTGGATGGCTAGAGAGGGGGGAGTGAATAGCCTCCACCCAAAATCTTAATCTTTTCACAAAAATTCTAAGCGAGTTTGTTAGCGCAGCGGAAAATAAGCAAACAAAAAGAAATTATACGAGAAAAGAACCAAGCACCACTAACACAAGATATACGAGGTTCGGGGATAACTTGCCCCTACTCCTCGGCGTGTCCGTAAGGTGGACGAGTCCTTGATCTTCGGTAGATCACACCCCGGATGACTCCGGCTAATGAAGCTCTCCTTATCGGTGGAGAAACCTCTCCACAAAGTCTTCGAACAGATTTAGAATGAAGCACACAAGACTTACAGATCACAGTGGCTCAAAGAAAATCGAAGTAAGCTCACAGCCACGAAGATGATGAAGATAGAGTCCAAGAACACAGCAAGCTCTCAACCGAAACACACAGCTTTTTACTTGCTTCTCATTTTTTTTGCTTCTTTCCAGCATACACTGCTTCTTATGTCTCTGCATTCGATCAGCCTGCATCGGATCGCTGCCAACCTGCACCGAATCCCTGCTGCAAGCTACGGCGTCGCCAATCGCTTCTCTTCCTCTTCTGATTCTCTGAGCTCACACCAATAGAACCATGGTCTTCACTGGTGCCTCTGAGCTCGAACCAATCACCAGGAGTTAAGCCAATCGCCGCCTGATCACTGCCAGAAACACAGCCAATCGCAACCTGTAGCCGTTGCTGCTTCAAATGCATTTGACGCAGAGAAAGCAGTGGAAAGATCCTTTGTCTCATTCCTTTGATGAGGCTTAATTTGAAACTAAGCACTGGTATGGTACCTACAACCTGTATCTCCAAAAGACTCACAGCAAAAGGTTAAACAGAGATGGGCAAAAAGAAGTGCGAATCAGAAAATATCAGAGAAAGCGCATGCACAATGGACTTAACTGTGGATCGGTCAGCAGACCGATCACAGACCCTTGGACCGATCAGACAACAGCCTGATCGGTCTGAGGCTGGTCTGATCGGTCGTGGCGACCGATCAGATTGGATGTGGATCGGTCCATAGACCGATCCAACACCCTTTTTCTTCTGCGACATTTTCTCCTGATCGGTCTACAGACCGATCAGATTGCACTCAGTGTGCTACTGAGTGTTTCCTGATCGGTCTACAGACCGATCAGATTACACTCAGTGTGCTACTGAGTGTTTCCTGATCGGTCACCAGACCGATCAGTAAATTTCGTCTCACTAGATCGGTCTGCGGACCGATCAGTCATCCAAAGTATCACTGGATTGGTCTGTTGACCGATCCAACGCCTATGTGATACTAGGATTGGTCCGAGAACGAGCTACCGAGCCCTCTCTGACCTAATCCGGTCCAGAGAACGAGCTCCCGAGCCCTCTCTGACCTAGTCCGGAGAACGAGCTGCCGAGCCCTCTCCGACTTCGTCTGGTCCAGAGAACGAGCTACCGAGCCCTCTCTGACCTAGTCCGGAGAACGAGCTACCGAGCCCTCTCCGACTTCGTCAGGTCCAGAGAACGAGCTACCGAGCCCTCTCTGACCTAGTCCGGAGAACGAGCTACCGAGCCCTCTCCGACTTCGTCCGGTCCAGAGAACGAGCTACCGAGCCCTCTCCGACCTAGTCCGGAGAACGAGCTACCGAGCCCTCTCCGACTTCGTCCGGTCCACTTGATCAACCTTGATCATTAATCAAACCGAGTTTAATTAACATCTGATACAAACTTAAATCTGTGTCAACATCAAAACAACAGCCAGGTCAGACTGTATCAACAAGACTGTCCTAACTTCTGAGGCCTACGAGATACCCCAGAAGTACTCTGACCTGACCGTCTGCGACTACTCTGATGCTGTCCTGTCGCCTGTGTCTGCTGGATCTGCCCTGATGTCTGCCCCGTATGCTTCATTTTCCTGTCCGGATATGCTATATGCTGAGCTAACTCTATCATCAAAGCTCGATCCAGTGCATCAGAGTAAGATGTGATCCCTAAACCGGCAAGCTGTACATGCAGATAACCATCCAGTCCCTGAATAAACTGCATCATACGAGTTCTGTCCTCCGCAACTAACTCTGGACAAAACTTAGCCAACCAGTGGAATTCAGTATTATACTCGGTCACTGAGTGGTTGTTCTGCCTCAGACTCATAAAATTCTGTCGGCGAGCCATCTGATAAGACAGTGGAAAGAAGCGGCTCTCAAAAGCCTCTCTGAACCTGGTCCACGTGACGTTGCACTCACCAATAATAGAACGCTGAGTAATCCATCAGGCATTAGCTTCATCCCGTAAATGGTAGGCAGCCAGCTCTGCTTTCTCCCACTCGGAGCAAGTCATATAGAAGAAAGTCTGCTCCATAGTCTCTATCCATGACAGAGCCATAGTCGGATCGAGATCTCCGCGGAAAAGAGTGAAACGAGTCTTCATCGACTCAGCCAATGCTGGAATCCTAGCTCGTGCAGCGACAATATCAGTGAGCTGTGTCGGGACGGCTGTAGGAACTGGCAGAAACACTGGAGCTGATACTACAGGTGGTACCGCGGAATAAACCGGAGGAGGAACTCCCAGTGCTGCTGTATATACTGCAGCATAAGCCATCGGTGGTACTGCCGGGTGAACATAAGTGGCCGCAGCTGGAGGTACGGTAGGTAATGGTACCGGATATGGTGCAGCTGCTGCTACTGTAGGCACTGGGGCACTGGTGCCACTGGTGTCGGGTACACTATAGGTCCAGGTGGCGGTGGTGCGGAATACGCCGTAGGCTGCGCTGGAGCAGATATCGGAAATGCCAATGGTACCTCTGATGATACCGGAAGTACAGTAGGGATAGGTACACTCGGCGTAACCGAGGTAGGTACCTCTATAGGAGCCGTCGGGGTCTGAGAGCCCGACGCGCTGGCAATATGCTGAGTCTGTCCCTGACTAACAGGCTCATCAACAATGGGCATCTCTGGCATATCCAGAGATCCCGTGGTCCTCGCACGTGGTCGTCCAGCACCACGTCACGCAGCAATACGAGTAGATCGTCTCATATCTGTTAAATTAAATTACAGATATTACTACAAGTATAAAAATCATAAAATAAACATCATACCTATTTGCTGTCTGGAGATGTTCCGTCGTTGTCCAGTCCCCAACTTTTGACCTCAAAATTCCAAACGAGAATATCGCCGGAAATCCAAATAAATCCGAAACGGAAATCCGAAACATAACCATATCGAAAATCCAAAAATGCCCAGTTTGACTCGCAAACCTGGCTAACCCAAATATCCAGAATACAAACAACAGGTATCCGATAAATCTCCAGAACACCAAAAGCAGGTATCAAAACCCGCTCTAAAACCAAATAAATTGGTATCAGACAAATCTCGGAAATCCAACAAGCGTCGCCGAACTCTGGCGCTCTGATACCAAATAAATTGGTATCAGGTTATTCCAAATATCCAAAATACGAAAACAAAAATCACAAAATCTGGCTCTGATACCAAATAAATTGTCACGCCCCAAAAGAGTCCCTATCCGAGAAAATTTCGGCAGCATCTCCCCTGTACGGTGGACAATCTGAAACTTTTCTACATCCTCATATACCTCAGCCACAAGCGGCTGGAATAATAAAAACAATAAAATACAACCACACATACATCCACGCAGTTTATATATAAGTACACAGATCAGTAATATCATGACTCGAAAACAACCCTACTCCACTACACTCGTAAAGCTCAAAATCCGACAATAAAACCAACTTACCTCTTCTGCCATCTAAGCAGGCATGTAGTAAAACAAATCTAAACCATACGAAAATCCATCGATCATAAGAATCCATACAATATCCCAGTATCAAATCAACCAAGTCTAAAACATAGTCAAATGAGAAGCATAAACAAAACCAAAGATAACTATAGCTGGTGGTCTGCAGGGGACTAGCAACTGGAACTCTCTCTCCTAACAGCATCAACCTGAAATATAACAACAATGGAGGCAGGGTGAGTCCAACACTCAGCAGGTACAATTGATATGAAAAGTAAAGAAATAACACCTAGCACTAATCATGCGTACAGTCTCCTGATAAAAATAAAGATAAATGCAAATCGAAGTAGACAGAAGAGAATCTGTACTAACCAGGACCCGGTATAAGGACAAACAGTCCGAAAGGTATAGAAGACCTGTATGCATGTCAAACATAGGTATCCAAATAATATGCAGTATATAAATGCAGCAAACACAATCACAAACAATAAATGCATCATGCATATGATGCCAATGTCATGGTCACCGCTGACGCCAGTCAACCAACTCATAACAAAAGTGGGACCGAGTGGGTAGAGTTGTGACAACCGTGCACTCTGTATCACTACCCCTGATGAGTGACCGAGTGGACGGGATGCTGTCGGAGTACACACGTACTCCTACCCCAAATCATAAATGGGGGAGCGAAATGCTCTCATCTCCCGGTACGCTATGACGGGGAGGGATCTCTAACGTGCTACACGCTGCGTCACACTACCCATGAGCGGACCAACGGAGCACCGGAAGAGCCAAACTGACGTGCTACCACGCTGTGTCACGCTACCCATGAGCGTCACAATGGAGCACCGAACAGTGATGAAACTGGCAATGTGCTCAACAATAATGGAGCAATCTATCGCACAGCATGCGATCATGCAAATGGTGCATGTCACTAAGCATGGTAATATACTAAACCAACCTCTGGACATATAACAATGGGCACCATAGTGAATAAATCATATCAAGATATACTGATCAATAATGTATCAAACCTAGGTCCTGAACATGTGAAACATGGTTATATCACTACCCATGAGCATGAAAAATCAGGTACGAGATCAATACGAGATGCAAACAAACAACCAATCAAATAGGTAACATGTATTGGGCAGTGATTAACTGAAACAAATAAGAAACACAATTAATGCAACATGTTAATTTCATTACTAAGCATATCAAAGACAATAAGACAAAAGTACCCGCCTCCGAAAATAGAAAGGTCCAATCTGACTCCGAGATACTCGTCTCGCGTCAAAGTCATGTGTTAAATCGTACAGTTTAGCTAATTTAATTATAAACAAATAGCTAAACTAATTTCTAATCCACTGACCAGTTAGGGTTAGTTTCATTAACCCCAACTACACCATTATACAACTTCTAAACCTAAATCAATAATTATTGCTAACACAACTAGCAATAATCTAACACAAAGATCAAAATCATAAACCTTACCTCAATTCAACCGTTGCTGGAAGTCACAAAGTTGTTGCCCAATTAGAATTGTTTACAGCCAGCAAAGATAAATTGCTGCTGGAATAAAACGAACAAACCAAAACAGTAATTAATCCACATTCTTAAACATACAGAATTTCCAACCAAGCTACACCTCACCATGGATTTGACCAAGGCAGAAAGCACTAGGGCAGTGGCGTCGCCTGGCACAAAAGTAGTGGCAACCGGCGCTAGGGCAGAAGCGATCGGGAAACTAGGGCTTGGCTGTCAGCTGTGCTCGGGCTCGAGGGCAGAGGAAAGGGTGACTGGCACTCTCCGTTCGACGGCGGCAGAGGTAAGGAAGTGGCGTCGCTGGAGTCGGGTGTCGCGGGCTGAGGCTAGGGCACCGGCTATCGGCGCTGCTTCGTACGTCACCGGCGGCTAGGGCACGGTTTGCGGCGGTGCTACTCGGGTCGGCGGTGCTGGAAAGGGGCAGAGGGAAAAAGGCTTCGGCGTGAGAGGAAAAGAGAGGAAATGAAGCAGAATAAAAGGAGAAGAAGGGCGCGGGCGGTTAGGGCAAGGAGAGACGGCTCGGTGTCGGGGAGAAGAAGTGAACGGCGACAACAAAAACGAAGAAAAAGAAAATAAATAAAGAAAAAGGAATTAAGAAATTCAACTTTTCCTCATTTAAATAGGGTAGCCAAAACAGGCTTTTCCGGGCCTCATTTTTGTCCCCGTTAACTCGTCCATACGAACTCCGAAAAATTTCATAAAAATTTCCGAAAAATATCCAAAAATTCTGGAAAATTCCCTTATTAATATTCGCCTATTTCCGATATTTTACAATTGCTACGTAGCTTGTTATCTACTCAACACCTATCCAGTCAGTCACTCTAGAGTAGTGGTGGCTGGAGTGAGTACAGTTGTCATTAATCCAGCCTCTCGACCATACAGGGGTCGTGGTGCAGAGGGGTGGGCAAGGTGACCATTCATGCATACGCTGTTATTATTATACCTGCAGATGTTGTTCATTGCTTACTTATGTGGTTATTTTATTATATCCATGCGATATGCTTACATATGTTGAATTATATACCTGTTGCATGTGCTTAGACACTGGCTTACTTGTTAGTAGTGTTGGATCGAGACGCGCTAGAGGGGGGGTGAATAGCGCTCGTGGCTAAAATCGTTCTATTATCGGAATCGTAAAAACTATCGGAGAAGTAACGCAGCGGAAAGTAAACAAACACACAGAAAGACAAGAGAATTTACTTTGTTCGGAGCCTGTGACGACTCCTACTCGAAGGCCCGCGATCCTTGATCACTTTCCGTGGGCAACAACTATAATCTCGACAAGAGTACAAGTATTATAGTTAAGTATAATGAAAAAGTACAGTTATACCGACGACAATATGGTAATCTGAAGATTTCGGAGCTCCGGGTCGTCGGTGTCTCGTAGCAGCACTTAGGGATCGTCTCGTGAGCAGCTTGTAGCAGAAAGATTGCTTGGAAGTTGTTGTACAGAGCTGCTGGTCGAAACCCCTTATAAAGGGTGTTCAAGGCGCCTTCATCAGCTCCAAGGCGCCTTGAATAGGCCGAGTCACCTGCGGAGATGAGGAGCGAACCTCGGATCAATCGCACTCAAGGCGCCTTCCATCGCATGGCGCTTATCTGTTCAAGGCGCCTTCCACTGTTCATCAAGGCGCCTTGAATAGCTTCTCGCAGCCAGCCTTGCATCCGAGGCGCCTCCAAGCTCCATTGAGGCGCCTTGGACACTGTTCATCCGAGGCTTTAAGTTGCTCCTTTGCACCTGCAAGATACGTTAGTCCCAAACACTACCCTGCAGCACAAAGTTAGCACATAATACAATAACTATTATAAATGAAGTATTTAACAGTCTCCGGACTGTCCGAGTCTGACTTCAGGTTTCCTACCGGAAACCCTAGGTCGACCCGACGCCTACTGTTCCCTCTATGGGGAACGCGTCCTCACCTACTCCACTCAGGAGATTTACCTGTTGCAGTACGATCCTCCAGATATACTGGACTTTTGCTCGGCACTCGACGCTTCCGGACTTTCTGCTGGACATCCGCTTCCCTGCTAGTCCAGACTTTCACCTGGTTCGCGACACCAGGACTTTTCACCTAGGGTTACCACCCCCTAGGACTTTTGCCTGAAGCCATCGACCTGCCAAGACTTTCCGCATAGGGTTACCACCCCCTATGACCTAGGGTTACCACCCCCTAGGGTTTTCACCTGCCTAACCGCAGCTAGGACTTTTGCCTAAGTATCACTTAGGACTTTCCTGCAAGCTCCATGAACTTTGTTAGATAACACCACCACTTAACTTTGAGCCCTTTGCCATAATCAAAACTCAGGTTCGATCATCTGGTGCTCACTGCAGTATTTATATATCTCACATGTTATCCTTGTAGTTATGAGCAGTACTGTAGCAGATCTTTACTACTCCTGACTTTCTATTACTAGTCTAAGTTATAGTTTCAGGTATATACATTTATTATGATATCACTATAGTATTTGCTATTTTCCTTATGAGACTATATACCTTTGTATCTCTAGTTCTTTATTATGTTCATGCACTATCTGTCTATTACTTATTGAGTTCCAGCACTCACTACCCCATAAACTAATTTTCTTTCACCAGGTAGTAGGTAAATGATTTATGAAGTCGCTTAGAGATCCTGTCTGTCAATCCCATGTCACATCGAGCTACTTCTATCATTATTTCTTCCACTCGCATTATTGATTTTGTATTTGTATTTGTATTATGTACCTTCTGAATGGATTACTAGATTGTGGTGTCCTTTTATTCGGTTATGTACTTGTTGTATCAAGTCGGGTTAACTCGCAGTTAGTTGTATTATTTTTATGTTTTTCTTATGTCTTCCGCTGTGCTTTTAGTACAGTCGTATGGGCTGCTTATTATACAACTATGTGGTTATATATTTTTTTTGTTCCAGCCATGTGCGTTGTGTATATTCCAATCGTGTGGGTTGTTGATAGCTTGTGAGTAGCCTTGTGGTAGTGTATACTGGTTTTATTTGTCAGTGCTACAGGAGAGGTGTTGTCCGATTTTCGTCGGACAACCTTACCCGAGGGTCGTGACACTACTAGAGGAAAAACTTGACTTTTAGTCTTAGGATGTGGCATGGTCGTGCCTGGGAGGCATGGTCAACCCGTGTTGGATGCTAGAAGCTTTGTTTTTACTCTGCTCTTCGGTCAATTTCTCCTTGAGGAACACACCCATATCATAGGACATGACCAAAGTGTGTTCCTTGCCATCACTTCTTGATCCATGGCTTGAATGTTCTATTTTTACTCTAAAAATACATCCTATCAATGAAAACAAGAAAAAAATTAGATCTCCAAACTAAAAGAGTAAAAGTAATGCAAACACATAGAAAGAGGGTATGAAAATGTAAAATGTACTCATGAAATGCAATAAAATACATGTTAAACAATGCTCTAAAACACACACAAATTGCACAGGTCACTCGACAGACTTCACACCTTTGTCAGACATCAGGTTACCTTGACCTGCTTGGACTTATTAGTCACTCAGTAGACTCTCACCCTTGCCAAACATCTGGTCACCTTGACCTATCTGGACTTGTCAGTCACTCGGTAGACTTCTCACCCTTGCTAGTCATCCGATCAAGTTTTGACCCAACTAGACTTCTCACTTTCAAATATCAAGTCCTATTTGGATCAACCCTTGGTAAAATATGATCAGGCACATATATATTGTTAAACATCAAAATCCTAGAGACTAATTGTACTAATACTCTTGAGTCATGGCATAGACTCATCCGATCTCTGAGATGGGTTGCTGAGTTCTTGGGGAGTTGTTGACTGATTCATCATATCTTGTTGCAATTGACAGGTAAGTTTCGGAGGCAACTGATGAGAGTGAGGTGGGGGCAATATATATGGATGTGGTAGAGTTGGTAGATATTGTTGTTGTAGCATTGTACCACTTTTGTTATGGATATGACAAGTAATACTTTGCGGCTGGTATAGGGTATTGCATAAGTGCTTGTATCGCCAAGTGTTTTAAGTATTTGTTTATCTTTCTCTATTATATCACATATTTATTCCATGGTCTGTCTTTATTGTGCATACATGATTGTGACACTAACCTAGACCTTCGTATCTCACGAGATGTAGGGAATGCCTAAAAGATGAACCCAAATATTTGACCCATAAATCACCGAGACATGGGGAATTGGTCATGGAAGTAGGCTGGAACACCATAATGGCATGGCACCCCAACAAGGGCACCATTGGCTATCACATATCTTAATGGGTTTGCCACAATTTGATGTCACGAAATAAAGGAGGGCAACTAGGGGGTCATGGGGTCATCGTGACAAGGGCCTTCTTGAGGAAGCGGTCATACTAGCAATGTCGCCTCGAAAGTAGGCATCACGTTTAGATAGGCATGTCGGTATAATTCCAAAAGTCTATACTGGTATCTCAGGATAGGTCCACCTACATGCGAACAAACATAGAGATAGGAAAGTAAACAATACTTAAGATGTCAATAGTCATCAAGGCAAAAATGAAATCCTAGGATCATTGCCCCAATTTTGAATTTCACCCTCAACTTCTTACAATCTGAGCTCTAGACACACACACACAATCTATAATTCTCTAGATAACTTGTTTCACTAAATCAATTAATACTTGATCTATAGTCCTCGTGGAATCGATACTTTTTATTACTTAACAATGATCATGGACTTACGGTTGTAACACATCAATTTTTTGATGCCATTTTCGGGGACTATCAAGATCGATATTGATTGGATAATGAATTGGTTAATTTAGATTTATTTTTTCTTTCCTACAATTTCTCTCTCTCCTTTTACTGCTTTTCTGACCTTGCTTTTTTAGGTGGGCAAGCTTTCCTTATAAGTAAGATGAACGTTCAAACTTAATCGTTTGACCAATTTGATGTTATGATTTTTTCTAACTATTATTGTGAGTTTTGTGGTACAACATGGCATGTAGTTGATAATTGTTTGTTATTAATTGACCTTGTACATAGAGTACATGAGGAAAATAGGGTGTCCTCCCCAACTACAATCAGTGGCCGCAAAAATATCTTTATTGTGAGATTTCCAAAGCAACAGGCCATACAATCGATAATTATAGTAGGTTTCACCTTTTTGCCACAGAGAATTGCAAGAGATAATGCAATTTGGAAACATTATTAGATAACCTCATCATGCAACAAACCAAGCAAAGCAAGGAAATCAAGCAGGTAGGTGTAAGTTGGATAAAGTAGTCTCATCATATGCTAGAATTTTAACAATACTTTCAACTTAGGAGGAACCTATCATGAGAGAGGATAATAAGGACTACACTAGAAACAAAGAGTTGGAAGTCACTCAGATATCACATGAAGAGGAGCTCAAGGAACATGAAATTGAGACTTTGACAAAGGAGTACACTATTTTAACTCAATTACCTCCAAATCTCAAAGATCTAGAAGAAGATCCTATCCACAGTTGAGATCTTGATCATTGATATACTCCATTAGGTGATTGATGAAGGTAAAATTTCATTTGATCTTTCTAAGATTATTAACCAACCTTTTCTCGAGTATGTTTGTGGTAGGATAGATTGTTCAGCAATCATATGGATGACTTCATGATGACCCTTTAAAGATGAGCATATTTGATGAAAGGCCAAGAACCCTTGGCAAGAGAGCTCATAAGTATCTTACTCTGGCACGAGTGAAGTTTAAAAGACATTCCATTGGTGAACCTAATAAGAGAAGAGGGGAGCATGACCACCTCAAATCATGCTCTCCCTATTGAGACTGATAGGGGTCGAGCTTATGACCATAAACAAGCACTTCTTTAATGACAACCTAAGTTTCTTTCTTTGTTTTTGGTTAAGTTTTCCTTTTATTTCATAGTCTTAGCTTTTATTTTAACTCATTTCAAGGCCAGGAGCGCCCATGAGCTGGGAAGAAGATCGACAAAGATAAGGACTCCAACACTTGACACAGGATGGTTGTGCCTCCTAGGCAAGATCCTCCCCTATCCAATCGCATCCAGGACTTGCCAGCTATGGTCGTGCCTCTCAAGCACAGTCATGATTTTCACTCCAAAGTTGTATTTACCATGGTCATGCCTCTCATGCATGACCTTGCTTTTCTCCATAGAGTCGAGAACTAGGAAGTCATGCCCCCAGGCATGGTCGTGCCCACACATACAGCATCTAACACGACCTATTAGGCATGCCCATGCCTCACTGCAAACATGCCATAATTTTTTATCCAGGATGAAATACAGAGCGTACAACCACTCAAATCAAAGTTTTTCAAAGATCTACAATTTGGTAATAGATTAAACCTATAGTGACCTAGTTTTAGACCCAAAAAATATCATTTAAAAGACCTTTTAGAAGTCTAGAAGAATTCTATTTAGGATAAAGATGTTCAAATAATGTAGGAAGGGCTCAAACTCACACAACAAAGGCAAGGACAAAGCACACGACAAGGGTAATGATTCTAACTCCTTTGACATTATTGTTTATGGGATTGATAATCATAAAACTCACTATGATATACTTGCTATTGTCATGTATTTAGACGATCATGTTTTGACTAGTCTAGGTCTTAGCTTTGATATTGATTGATGATAAGTCGAGTAGGATGGAACGAATTGATGAGTATGATGTATTCTACTTATCTTAGTATTACCCATGAATTTTTGAATTTGGTCAAAGTTAATATTTTACAAGGTAAAGGATGTCAAGAAGGTCAAATTACTTTTCGATTGTATAGCAATGATCATCATATTGTAGTATCAAACTCAATGCTAGTGGCGGTGAATAGCATTATGAATTTTAAAAATGAGCAGATAATAAATAAAGAAATTGAATCAATCGGAGTTAGCATAATAGAAATGAAATTTACTTAGATTGATTCAATCAAGTACGATAATAAAAGCATTCAATCAAACTAAAAGTATAAAGATGCAACATTTATAAAATATAATTCTTATTTCAAAATTTCTCCTAAATGGAGAAACTTTACAGAAAAAAAATCTAAAAATTAAAGCACAGTAAAATAAGGCAACACTAAAATAAATGAAAATGTTACTCTAAGTATTGTCAATCATAAATGAAGTGCAAGTCATAGCATGTCATAGCACAGAAGGTGAAGGGGCACTTAGAGCACGAGAACAAGAGTGGATTCTATGTAAATTAGTGATGTTCAAACTCTGCCTTGAAACTCCTTATATAGAACTCCTCTGATCGCTTGGAGCCTTCCCGATCACTTATATAGGTTTTGACGTGGCTACAACTTGTATCTATAAGATATGTTAACGAAGCACTCCGATAGCCCGTACACCTTTCGATCGCTTGGGCAGGGGTCAAACTTCATCTTGACCGCCTTGTTCGGATTGCTAATATGGTCATCTCCCAATTGCCTAGAAGCTACTCCAGTAGCATGTATCCTCTGGTAGTCTAGACCAAAGATAGTCATCTAGACCCTCTTAAATCCCTTCGTCAAGAGTTAACACCAGTCAATCACCCCCGGACTACATTCAATTGCCTAGAACCATCGAACATACTTCCCTGTAGTGGTTATACGTAATGAGTATAATACAGAATGTAAAATTACTCATATTTACATTGAGTGTAGATGTTCAGCCTCCAACTGACACATCTAAACTGAGTTGTCAAGCCATAGCTCCCAGATGCTTCCACTTGGACTTGTTTGCTAAGCCTTCAACTCCCAGCTAACTCCACCTGGACTTGAGTCACCTAGCACCTAGCTACGAATTTGTTTGTCAAGCCTAAATCATTTTGACTTGATTCACCTAGCCTATAGCTAGGAATTTATTTGCTAAGCTTTAATCACTTGGCCTTGATTCACCTAATCTCCAGCTAGAAAGTTGTTATTTGGTCTCCAACCAAGACTTAGCTCAGATGCCTAGATCCACTGGGACTTAGTCACTAGTTGATTCACAACTAGGACTTTAACATCTTTTCAAGGAACTTGCATCTACAAACTTGACACAACTGGTTAGATCACAACTAATCTAATTTTAACCTTAGTCATATATTAAAATTTTGGGTTAAATGTTATGCATCTAGCACCAATAATCTCTCCCTTTTAGATAATATGAAAAATAAGTTAAAGTTAGTAATCAATAATCAAAAATAAATTGGATTTTAAATTTATATTCAATGTATGAAAGAAGATAGAGTTAATGCAGTCATGCATGAATATAATAATTGAATAAATAACTCCCCTTAATTATTGCTCCTCTTAATGAAATAAGAAATTAAATTTGAAAGTTAAAAAATAAACCATTTGATACTTATCCATTATTTCTCTCCACCTTTTTCATATATCAAAATAGATTAAAATGTAAATAAATCTAATAATAGAGCATGACATATTAGTTTAAAATTAAGTCAGACCATATTCAAATAGTAAGTCATAAGAGAGCTTAAGCATAGTTAATTGTAAGAAAGTCAATCATAAGTCAAGGCTAAGTTAACTGTAAATCAAAGCATAAGAATAGTAAAAAGTCTAAATCCAAATACTATAGAAGTAGCAGGAGTCATATATTATATACCCAAACGAAGTCAACCATAAGTCCACCATACAAGTAAGCTAAGATAAGTCTGATCAGAAAGAGGAGGAGGTTGGCTCAAGTATTAGGTCCTCATTATGTCCATCATCTCTTGTATCAAGGCCCTCGTATCTCGAAACTCATGAGTGACTGTCTCATCAAGTAGGGTAACTCACTCCTCTAAAATCAAAGTAGGTGGAGGTGCTAGAGGAGCTGGAAGATCAGTCGATATCTGGTCTGGGTCAACCTCAAACTTATTCATGATATCATAGCAGCGTTCCTCCCATCCTTCCAAACTACTCCAACTCATTCCTAGTCAAGCATTAATATACAAGAATAATATTAATGTGTTAAGACTGGCATAGTGATCAACGAATGACTGAATCTCACAAGTCATGGATATGAGATATCAGATTGACACATAGGTATATATTAGAGAATATGTACTAAATGACCCGCCATGAATGTTTCATGGATCGTTATATGAGTGTCATAAATATTCTCATAGTGACTATTAGAATGAATAGTTGTTACGCTACCGCAAGTGCATAACTGTCATCAAGTAATAAAATATTGATCCCACGAGGATTGGTTATAAGAACTAGAGATTTCTCACATAGAATAGCTAAACAATTGTCGATTGAAAGTTACAGGTTAAGTGAAGAGAAGTAAAACTGAGTAGAGGAAAGAGAGAGAGAAGCTTAGTTTGGGAAATATTCTAGGGGTTCGATTTCATTGTGATAATTATCAATGTATCATAGTTCACTAATTGTCTATCCTTAATTTACATGCATTTGTAGGAAGTTAGATTCATTACCAGCTCTCCCCTACAGTGGTCAAGCCGACATGATATTTGGATTAATATCCCTTACTATTGAATAGGAATGATTCCTATGAAGTCCAATAATGGGTCACTGCTATCACTAGGGCCCCTCGGTTATAAATCACAAGAACACACTCATACTCAATAATCATAGAGATAAAGATAGCAATTGCGTACAATTCCCTACTTCCTTGTGGGGAATTGCTTCTCCCTTCAAGGTGATGCCCTAGACATCCGGAAACAGGTTACCTCTATTACTAGGGCCCCTCGGTCATACAATCTAGGGCATCCTCCTACGGGATCAATTATTCTACACAACCATTCAATCAAACATGAGAATTAAGATTAAACACAATACATACACATAAGATCAAGAAGATACAAGTCATGATAATGTCATCTAGATAGAAATTTGGTATATCTATTAGTTCTTACATCAATTCATACCACAATTACTCCCTTAATCCTAGAACAATAGATCTGCTCCATGGCTAAAAAGAAAAAGATCCAAAGACATAAGAATTACAAGCATCAAAATCCAACAAGAAAAAGGAGGAAAAAGAAGCTTATCCAATCATGTAGAGTGATCTTCGAATCCAATCTTTTACTTCTGAAGTCGATGAGGTAATGGAAATGGATTTGTATTGTCAAACAAAGCCCGAGAAGGATGTAGATCGGTACCAAGATGGATCTCCCAAAGGGAGAATCTTCCTCCCCTTAAAAAAGGGAAGAGATCCCCTTATATAGTGTTGCGCACAGGCCTGGCATGGCCCGTGCCACGGTAGTGTGGAATCCACACGGCCAGCTTCTTCTTGGCCTCGGGTCAGGTGACATGGTCGTGTCTTGCTTGGTCTTTGGATGGGTGGCACGGCCATGTCTCTCTCCTCTTCTGGTCAGGCCACATAGTCGTGTGGCTTCACACGGTTGTGATCATCTTCTCCTCTATTTTTTTGGCGAGGCCGTGTGGATTCACACACCAGAGTTTTCTATCCTCGTTTGCTCTCTAGATCATCTACGAGCGCCATTTTCACCCCAAAAGTGACTCCTATAAGTAGAAAACACATAAAGAGCAAATCTTCAATAAAGAAGAGTAATTATGCTGAAAGTATGATAAGAGGTGTAGAAATGCACAGATCAAGCGCAAATAAAGTATGTGAATGTACATCAAAACATGCATAAAAGTGTATATGATCTACACACATCAATAGTCCTTAGACATGAAGTCACTACGGTTCCTTATATAAGGAGTTATATACTTTGGTATTGGCAAATGTCACCTGTAACAAGGTGGACTATAAAGTCAATCACTGGGTATGCAATAAGTTATGCGGAGGGATGTGAGTAATATAGATAGGATCTATCCCTTCTATACGACGGAAACGATATTTGTGGGCCCCCTGATTAGTAGGACACAAGAATGCATGGTCATGCTCAAATGAGTCAATATACAATATTGAGCTTATTTGATTGAGTGTGTCTACTTATAGATCAAGAAATACAAAGATTGATAAGAGGATAACATGGTATGCCTTATTGAACAATCTAGATATCAAGGATAGAAGGATTGAGTAATACAATATAATAGACATGGTTAGATTAGGTCGGATCTCGACATTCTCGCCACTTGGATAGTAATGATGCATTGCTAAACGTCATTCATTGCTTATGTATCTAAAATTGCTTCAGATACATTGCCAATATTATGAGAGCCTTTGGGTCATACACAAAGAAAATGTTAATTTGGAGATGGATTATAGGGTTAAATCTAATCTAAATTATACACATTGAGGTAGACTCGAATGAATTCGGATTAGACTCATTGAGTAATGGGTTAGTCATTAGTTTATTGGGTTAATGGCTCATTGGGCTAATGGTTTATTGGGTTAATAGTCAATCCAATATACTAAATCCAACTCATTAAGATTAATAAATATTAATAGAGATTATATATTAGTAATCAAAAGGAAGATCAAGAGACAAATTTTTTGTATTCATTGGATTAGTACAAAAGTCATTTATAAAAAGTAACCTTTAGGTGAAGTTGTTGGGTGCTACTCGAAATTTCGTTCTGTTTCCCCTATACAAAAATTTGTACAAGCACAGAACTTTTTCTAGCAACCCATGTGTTTTTCATAAGTTAAACTTGGATTACAAACAAAACTTAACATTATCAATCCAAGTTCAACCCTTGTGTTCATCAGAAGTTAAACCATATTACAGAAGTTGATTAAATATATATTTCAAGGATTGGCTTCCAGGTCGTTGGCGAGGCACTCGGCCTTCTTGGTTATGGGATCATCCACCACTTTCTAGACAAAGCCTTTCAAAGAAATTGAATATTTAAACTCCTCACAGTAAACCCTAGGTTTAACTAAAGAGACCTCAATCGAAGCACAAAATCGAAACACAAAATCGAAACACAAAATCGCTAGCCTCTTGTGTTGGTATTTCAGGATCCATACAAAGAAAAACTAAACTAGTACACCGTAGAAACAATTAACTAGTTATACCTTTCTTTATAACCTAAAGACCTCTTGATCTTCTGTTGTATTCCTCTCCTCCTCTTAGACGTCGTGTGGGCGACAATCTACCAAGACAAAGACACCCGACCTTCTCCTTCTTTTCCAAGCTTTCGGCCACCAAAGAATACAAAGTGAAGAGGCCTCCTCCTCCTTCTTCTTCTTCTCCTCCAAGCAACCGACCACAAGGTGAAGGTCCTTCTCCAAGTGACGCCGACCCTTATGAAGAGGAAAGGGAAAAGAGGGATGAGTCGGCCATAAGAAAGAAGAGGAGTCTTTTGTTCTTTAGAGGGCATCCCCTCCTCTTTTATAATCTTTTCTAGCGGCTAATAAGGAAAGTTTTTAATAAAATTTTCTTTTATTTGCTATTGTAGATTGTTACAAAAAAGGATAGATTTTAATAAAATTAAAATCTCTCTTTTAAACCATTGTAAATAGCTATAAAAGAAAAGATTATAACAAAATTTTGTTTTAAACAAAATCTTCCTTTTATTCCTATAATGGTTGGATACAAAAAAAAAGATTTTAACAAAATTAAAATATCTCTTTTAACCATTGTAGATAACTACAAAAAGGAAAGATTTTAACAAAATTAAAATCTCTCTTTTAATCCATTGTAGAAAGCTATAAAAGGAAAGATTTTAACAAAATTTTATTTTCAACAAAACTTCCTTTACTCTTCTTGTATGGTCGGCCCCATGCTTGGGCACCAAGCATGGCTTGGCCGACCCACATCTTGGGCACCAAGAGGGCTTGGTCGGCCCCTTGCTTGGGCACCAAGCAAGGATGTGGTCATCCCCTCATTTGGGTAAGAAAGAAAATCAAAACGGGTGACTGTGAGGCTTTATAGAGACTACAACAGGGACCGAGAGGAGGAATTGGTTTTGGCCTCCCGATGAGCTTAAGCTTTCTGTGTTCGACCCGAACACCCAACTCAAGTTCATCAATAATAACTCATATCACTAAAGAATTATTATTGAACTACCGCACCAATCCCATATTACATTATGGGTTCCTTCTTATC
Source organism: Zingiber officinale (assembly GCF_018446385.1). Lineage (NCBI taxonomy): Eukaryota > Viridiplantae > Streptophyta > Magnoliopsida > Zingiberales > Zingiberaceae > Zingiber > Zingiber officinale. The sequence continues at coordinate 54,127,598 of NC_056004.1, read as the reverse complement.
ATGAGTGCATTAATCTCCCTGTGTTTAAGACATCGAATGTCCATTAATTAAATAAGTTACTGACAACTCACTTAATTAATATATAGCTCCAAGAGTAGTACCACTCAACTTCATTGTCATGTCGGACTAAGTCCACCTGCAGGGTTTACATGATAATCCTTATGAGCTCCTCAAGTGGGCATCATCAACCTAGATAACTAGGACACGGTTTCCTTCTATAATCAACAACACACAATATAAATAATATTATTTCCCAACTTATCGGGCCTATTGATTTAATGAATAAATCTCACCCATTGATAAATTAAAGAAATAAATACTAAGTATATGTGCTTGTTATTATATCGGGATTAAGAGCATGCACATCAATAATAACAGAGGTTATGTTCTTTTATGCAGTCAGTATAAAAGGAACAACTTCAAATGGTCCTGCACAATACACTATAGTGTACTAGTGTAATTTTATAATCAAGATAAACTAATACCAAATTACACTACAATCATTCCAATGTTTTGTCCCAATCCATCTTGGTTGTGAGCTACTATTTATAATTTATAAGGAACTAATAACATGATCTTCTGTGTGACATCACACACCATGTTATCTATAATACAAATTAAATGGAAAACTACATTTAACTAAATGCAGACATTTGACCAATGTGATTCTCATTTCAAAATAAATGTTCATACAAAAAGTTAGGCTTTAAGTATATATCCTAACAATCTCCCACTTATACTAAAAGACTATGATGTCATATATGTTGTCATACATCTGATTCTCATCCCCTCAACATGCCCATCAAAAGCTCTCGCCTGAAAGGCCTAAGTGAAAGGATCCAGGTTATCTGCTGATGCAATCTTGGCGACAACAAATTATCCTCATTTTACGATACCTCATATTAGGTGGTACTTGCGCTCAATGTGTTTACTTGCCTTATGGGCACGTGGTTCCTTCGAGTTTGCTACTGCACCACTATTATCACAATAAGTTGTGATAATTTTGGATAATCCAGGAATCACATCTAAGTCCATCAAGAAGTTTCTGAGTCATACAGCTTCTTTGGCTGCCTTAGAGGCTGCCACATACTCAGCTTTCATGGTAGAGTCCGAAACGCATTTTTGCTTAACACTCCTCCATGCTATGGCTCCACCACCCAAAGTAAACACATATCCCGAGGTCGACTTACTATTGTCCCTATATAATTAGAAGTCAGAATTCGTGTAACCCAAAGGAAGCAAATCTGTTGGGATTTTCGGGCCGCAAAAACAGCTTTTTCGCGTTGTGGAAACCTCGAATCTCCCATGACACCGGATCCGTGCGAAGTTTATAAACAAAAAATTTCGAGTACGAGTTTACTAAAACCTAGATCTACACTAGAGAAGGAAGTTACCCTCGATGTGATGCCCTTCGCAATCCCGCTCGTCCAACGGTTAGCCGGATCTCGAGATCGTCAAGCGTACGATCCTCTAGAAGTATCCACACGAACAAACTAGGTGGAGAGGCCAAACAAAAAGGTGTGATAGCACCTATGAAGTGTTCGGCCAAGAGAGGAGAGGGAGAAGAAAATTGAGAGCAAGAGGAAGAAGATGGAGTGAATGCCTTGAATGAAAAAATCAACTCTTTTTCCTTACAATAAGTGGCCAACCACAATGGAGTTGTAACCTCCATTCTCATTTAATGTGGCCATTAAAGAGAAGATTTGTAACCTCCATGAGATGGCACACACATGTGCCAACTATGATGATGTGGCACATCATCATTAGTCCTCCTAATGCCAACTCACAAATAAGGTGGCAAATAGTCAAGTCAAACTTGACTCTTCCTCTTCCTCTCAAGTCAAGTCAAACTTGACATTATAACTCCCATGGTTGATCAAATCCAACCATTTGATTCAAGCCAATTTAATATAATGAATCTAATTCATTTAATTAAATTAATTCAATGAGTCATAATCTAAATTAGACTTATTGAACACATGAATCAAATTGAGTCCAACTCAATTAGTTCAATTATGATTACTCTTAATCCAATTTGATTCATCACATGAATCTAATCCTCTTGGTTCATCATATGGACCTAATCTCCATCTAATTGTCCTTTGTGTGTGACCCTATAGGTTCTTATAACGTTGGCAATGCTCCTAAACCCATTTAGAAGCATAAGTAATGAGCGGTATCTAGCAACACATCATTACTACCCAAGTTATAAGAATGTTGAGATCCAACATCACCTTGTGACTACTAATTGTGACTCCTCACAATATATGACAAGTGTCCTTCTATCCTAGACATCTAGATTGATCAATATGAGGCATAGACTGTGTCATCTTCTAATCAATCTAAATCTTGAACTCCAAGTAGACTCACTCAATCAAATGAACTCAATATCTCATATTGACTCATTTGGGCATGGCCATGCACTTCGTGGTCTCACTCTATCAAGAATATCGATGTCACTCCCATCATATAGGAGGGATAGATCCCATCTACATCACTCACATCCCTCTACATAATTCGTTACATACCCAGTAATCGCCTTTATAGTCCACCCAGTTACGGGTGACGTTTGATGAGGCCAAAGTACGTAACTCCTTATGTAGGGATCCATGGTGACTTCAGGTCCAAGGACTAGTAGTCATACTAATAGCCACATGAGAAAGTATATGACACTCATATAACGATCCATGATACTTTCTCATGGCGGGTCATTCAGTATACATTCTCCAATGCATACCCATGTGTCAACTTGATATCTCTATATCCATGACTTGTGAGATCAAGTCATCGAGTTGACCTACATGCTAGTCTCGTCGCATTAACATTGTCCCTGAATGTTAATACTCTACTAGGAATGATTAAGAGTAGTGTTCCCTATATCATCTCACTATCGGTTCAACTAACCGATTGATATAGGTAAGAACCCTCTACTCAAGGACGTTATTATACTTAGTTTATTTGGCACCAATACAAGTAAGCATAATAACCAAAAAACCAAATGCCTTTATATATAAGAATATGATACAATGAGTCCATACAACAATCATCAAATGATTGACTCTAGGGCTCTAACTAACAAAATTATCTGCCTGGTAAACCAGCATATAATCTCTAGTCCTTCTCAGGTACTTTAATATATGTTTTACGGCAGTCTAATGTCCCTGCCCTGGATTACTTTAATATCTACTAACCATTCCCATGGTAAAATAGATATCCGGTCTCGTACATAGTATTACATACATTAGGCTTCCTATAGCCGAAGCATAAGAAACTGCCTTTATGTCCTCTATCTCCTTTGATGTTTTCAGACACATCTCTTTAGATAAAGGTACTCTATGCCGAAAAGGTAGAAAACCTTTCTTGGAGTTTTGCATGCTAAAACGAGCTAGGATAGTATCGATGTATGAATCTTGAGATAAGCATAGCATTCTTTTCTTGCGATCCCTTATTACTTTGATCCCAAGAATATGTTCACATTCTCTCAAATCCTTCATATCAAACTGCTTGGACAATCATACCCTTACATCTGACAACACTTTGACATTGTTGACAATGAGCAAAATGTCATCTACGTATAGTACAAGAAATACCACCACGTTTCCGTCACTCTTCTTGTATACACAAGACTCATCCCGACACTGAATAAATTCATAAGATTAAACCGGATGTTCCAAGATCTCGAAGCTTGCTTCAGTCCATAGATAGACCGATGTTGCATCTTTATCTTGGAGTGCTTCATCATATGTCCAGGCATCAGGTTCATGTTCACCAGGGATCAAGTCTGAAGATTCTCCCAAAAACATGAATTTATCAGGTTGCCTAACAACCCTCCCACTACGACGAGACATTACTTGTAATTGTGCATCATTTATGACACGTGTTGCAGTTTTTTGTGGTATCTCATCTTGTACCGTTGGTACTAAGGTAGACGTGTCTTCTCTTATTTCTTCAAGAATAATTTTACTCATGAGCTTGTGGTTCATTACATAGTCCTCTTCAAAAAATCAGGTATTGATGATAACAATGACCTTCTGATCTTTAGGACTATAAAATAAACCACCTTTCATTCCTTTAGGATAACCCACAAACAAGCGAACTTCTATACGTTATTCAAACTTATCAGTGTCTCCCTTCAGCACATGTGCTGGACTACCCTAAATCCGAATATGCTTCAGACTAAGCTTACGCCCATTCCACAATTCTGTGGGAGTAAAGGGTACTGACTTTGAATGTACCAAGTTCAGAATGTACACTGTCGTTTCCAGAGCATATCCCCAAAACAAATTTGGTAATTCTGAATAACTCATCATTAATCTAACAATTTCCATAAATGTCTTATTCCTTCGTTCTGCCACACCATTCTGTTGGGGTGTACTAGGTGCAGACAGTTGGGATTGAATCCCAGCCTCTGATAAGTAACACCTAAACTCTCCTAAGAAGTACTTGCCACCACGATCAAACCGCAATGTCTTGATACTTTTGCCATGACGTTTCTCCACATCAACTTTGTATTCTTTGAACTTATCAAAGCACACAGACTTGCGATGCATCAAGTAAATGTACCCGTATCTCGAATAGTCGTCTATAAAAGAGACAAAATATTTGAAACCACCTCTTGCCTGGATTGTCATAGGTCCACACAAATCAGAATGAACCAATTCCAACACATCTTTGGCTCTATACGGTTGGTGCAATATTTCCTAGGTCAAGGTTGACCTGTTTGACTGGGCTTGAAGTGAGTCAAGCTCGAGTCTTGATGATTTGGTTTCGATGTTTGACAATACTTGTAGACAACACATGAACATTGCAGCTGCAATTGTTCATGTGGGGAGATTGTGAAGGAGAGTCAAGTAGGTCAAGGTTGACTGAATACTTGACTGAAAATCCTAGTGAGTGAAGCTAGGTGAAAGTCCTGGTGAGCGAAGCCAGGCAGATGAGAAAATCCTAGTGAGTGAAGCTAGGTGAAAGTCCTGGTGAGTGAAGCCAGGCAGATGAGAAAATCCTAGTGAGTGAAGCTAGGTGGAAGTCCTGGTGAGTGAAGCCAGGCACGGGGAAATCCAGATGGGTCAAGGTTGACCAAACATCTGGTGAAAGTCCAAGTAGGTCAAAGGGATTGACCGGATACTTGGCAAGAGGAGAAAAGTCCAAGTGGGTCAAAGGGATTGACCAGACACTTGGTGAGAGAGTCCTAGCTGGTCAAGGGTGATCGAATGCTAGGTTTTATGTACCAACAAGTCATGGTTGACTGGATGTTGGTTTAGGGGGCTTTGGACTTGCTTTTGGGCAAAAACCAAGATCTGGATTGATCAGCTGATTGATCCAGCAGATCTGGATTGATCAGCTGATTGATCCAGCAGATCTGGATCGATCAGTCGATCGATTGGATCATGCCCAATCGATCAGCTGATCGATCGGGTGAGTCCCCACGAATAGAACCCCTTTGGATCGATCCGTGGATCGATCCAGAGGTCTGTTTATGCGTGATAAGCCCTGGATCGATCAGCCGATCGATCCAGGCTATTCCAGAGAGCACAGAGGCACTCTGGATCGATCGGTTGATCAATCCAAAGCCTCCCCGATCGATTGGGAGCAATCCAATCGATCGGGATCCGACCGTTGGCGTTGATACTGCAGAACTTCAACGATTCACTTCCGATCTTTACCAGCATCTCCACAGCAACTCTTGAGGTTCAGATCGCCAGTTCTTGAAGGATCTTGGAGAGACATCCAAGTCAAGAGGCGAGAACACAACAAGAAGAAAAGCTAGGGTTAGGGTTTTCACTGCATATCTTGTAAGATTCATTTGTATTTGTCTTCCCTTGCTTTCTTGGTGTATTGAGAGTTTGTAAAGGCTTCTCCGCTTTGGTAGTTACCATAAAGGAGTGTTTTATTAGTGAAGGGTGCGTGCGTGTGTGGATCCTTGGACTAATCACCTCTTGTGAGGTGGATACCAAGTAAAATCCATTTGTTAGCGTTGTATGCTTTTGTTTCTTGTATTTCCGCTGCACATCTCTGAAGAAACAAGCAACGAAGCACACGAAGCACGCGACGAGCTATTCACCCCCCCCCCCTCTAGCTACTTTTCGGTCCCAACAAGTGGTATCAGAGCGAGGCCGCTCTTCACCGAAATCATCGCCGGAAGGGGCAAACAAAACAAGCAAAGCTAGAGGGTGAAGAAGTTGGAGCAAATTCATCAAAGTCAAAGAATTCAAGAAGCTCAACTTCAAGATGCAATTCCAAGATGGACTTGGATTTGACACAAGGGTGGCTCCACCGTACACATCTACTAGTTTCGATCTTTGGAAATCAAGGATCAAAAACTTCTTAATGGTGGAGATAGAGCAATGGTTTGCTCTAATGGAAGGTTTCGAGGCTCCAAGAAATTCAAAGGGCAAAGTCCTCAAGAAAAGCAATTGGAGCCAAGAGCAAATCCAAAGATGTGAGGCCAATGATAAAGTGATCAAGCTTTTGGTCAATCTATTGCCTAGTCACATTCTTGGAAAAATTGGAGAGTTCAAGGATGTCAAGGAGCTTTGGAGCAAATTGGCATCAATCCATGAGATCCCCTCCACTGTACCAAATCAAGAAGAATCCAAAGAGGGTGACTCATTGGATCAAGACCAAGAGGAAGAGGACTCCGAGGTTGAGAGATGCTCAATTTCCGAAGAAGAAGTCCAAGAAGCTTCATCTTCAAAGGAATGCAATGAAGAGGGCAAGGAGAGGGCATACTCCTTGTTCCATGTACAAGATGAGGATGAAGAAGCCTCCACCTCTAGGATTAAGGGGGAGCAATTTTCATTGACACCGGATCAAGAGCAAGAAGAAGCATCCACATCCAGGTCAAGAGAAGAAGAGGAAGCCTCTACATCCACATCACATGGAGGACCAAGTGTCATCCCTACATGTGAAGGTAAAACTAATTCAATTAATAATAAAAATCATATTATATGTTTTGAGTGTAGGGAGAATGGGCACTACAAGAGCAAGTGTCCCAACTTGGCCAAGAAGAAGGGCCAAGTGGCATCCAAGGGCAAGGAGAAGCCCAAGGAGACCATCCTCACAACAAAGAAGAGCAAGGAGCACATTGTGTGCTTCTTGTGCCAACAAAAAGGGCATTACGGAAGTCAATGCCCTAAGGGGAAGAAGATGGTCAAGGCTCATGGAGGAAGCTTAACTCAAGGGGGAGCCTCCAAGGTAAAAAGAAAGGTAACTTTTATTGAGTCTACCCCTTTAAATAATGGTAAAAAGCATGCTAGGTCTAATCTTTATCATTTTAATGCTATTTACCATGAAAATAGGAGGCATGATAAAGTTAAGGAAAATCATGTAGCTTATCATGCTAAAACCTATCAACCTAGGTTTAGAGAGGTAGATAGGAATTTAGGCAAGAACCCTAAGGATTCTAGATATTTGCCTAAGAAGAAGAAAAATCAAGGTTTTAGGGAAAAACCTGAGGTTGAAGAATTATGGAAGGAAAATCAAGTCTTGAGGTCAAGACTTGACAAATTAGAGAGGACTCTTAGAAAAATCACAAATATGACACAAGGGTCCAAGAGTCAAAACCTAGGTCTAGAAGTATCAAAGTCATCAAATGGTCATAAGGGTTTGGGATACAAACCTAAAACCAAGAAGGGTGTAATTTCTTACCATAGGGTTCCATATAGCTATGGAACCAACCTAGCCCTAGTGGGCAAGTCAAGAATACTGGGGAGGTCATCCCTAAGAGTATTTTTACATCAAATGTGACTAAGACTTCTAATAAGTCTAAGAAAGTCACAAAGAATGTCACAAGGGAAGTAATCCCTAGGGTTAACCTAGAAAATGTGACCAAGGCTTCTAAGAAGCCTAACAAGGTCACTAGGAAGGTATCTAGGGAAGTTATCCCTAGTGAATACCTAGAGCATCCAAGGAGCACCAATAGGTTTTGGGTTCCTAGGAGCATTTTCTCTACCCCATAGATGGGTTAGAGAGTGTCAACTCTAAGAAGAAGGGTAGTTAACCCAACTTTGAAGAAATTGACACTCAAGGAACATTTTCAAGGTTATTATTAATCTTTGAAAATGAAATAGATTTATCATTTACTCTTTGAAAAAGTAAAATGTGCCAAATTTGAGAAGTATTGATTTTAATTTAAAATGGCACAATTTAGGAAAACATAAGAACTACCAAGTTGGGAGTTTGGTATGTTCTTAAGAGATTAAAGGCAATCCGGGCCTTAATTTAAAAGTGCTACTCTTGTGAAAAATGAAATATGCAAACACTTGAGGAGTATGCTTAATTTCAATTGGCATAAATTAATCAAGAGAATTAGAAATGCCAATTTAGGTTTTGGCATTTTCTTGAAATATAAGGGGCAATCTAGGTTAATATTAAGTTAGCTAAGGTTTAAGGATACTTAGATAGGTAATCTAGGAATTTTATTTATGCTAACTTGCCATGATTGCTTGCCCATTATATGCCATGACATCATGATTATTTTTTCATTCCTGCCTTATTATGAAAAACTCAAAAATATCATGTCATGACATACATACATCATGTAGTTATAGGAAATTTTCTTTTGAAAATTGTTTCTTTTTTATGTATGCCATAACATTATCATGCATTATGTTCATTTCCTTAAAATTAAGGACAAATGGCATTTATCAACAGATGGTACAACAAGTGACATCCTAGGTGGATGTTCAATATCCATAAAATGCCTAGATAGATATGCATGATCCCTAGATTAGGGCAAAACCTAAATCTAAATCTCACAAAGACCTATAAAATGACTTGTATGTGTTTTAGTGCACATTGGATACAAGTGAGATGTAAGGATGATGAACAAAACTCAACATACTGATTTAGTGCATTTTCTTGAGTTTTAGGTTCATCAAAACACATAGTTATGTGTTTTCCCATCATTGGGAAAGCAAATGTACAAGTCATGTGCATTAAGCCCAAGGAACATGATGGGATATTGGTTTTGAAAATGTTTTTAAAATAGTTTTGGAAAACCTTGGTGAAGGTTATCTTTTGATAGTAATCACCATTGAATAGTTAAACACAAACTTGAAGAAAACACTAAAGTTTTTTCAAGTTTTCAAGTTTGTGTCAATCTTTGAAAATATGATATATTTTCTTAGAAAACTATTTTTCCTTGAAAATATATATCCTAAATAATGTCTACACAAATTTTCACGATTTTTGAAATTTTTTAGAATTTTCTAGGGGTTTCTGAAGTTGACTGAAATGAAATTTCAGCAACTATCAGACCTCGATCGATCACCCGATCGATTGAAGGGTCTCAATCGATCGGGCGATCGATTGAGAATAGGCTTCTCGCGAACAAAAGCCCTCTGGATCGATCCACTGATCGATCCAGCCCTCCTGAATCGATCAGTGGATCGATTCAGCATGATCCGATCGATTGGGACCCAACTCCAATCGATCGAAGTTGCTGATTTTGACTGGTAAAGCCTGATTTCAGCATTTTTGAACCATGTTTAGTCTCAGAAACCATTCCAAACCCCTCAAAATATATTTGTATATATAAAACGGGTGTTTTCATGTTGAAAACAAGGATGGATTGGTTGAGGAAGACTAAATTGAAGTTTAAGTTGAGGTTTGCTTCAAATTTTGAATATTTGAACCTCAAAATGTCTAAATTTGGATTTCCTAAAGGTTTAGGGATTCCAAGTCATTGTTGATGCAATGACAGAAGGTACGACCATGTCTTTAGGGGGAGTTATTCTTTAAGGACATGAAAATTATTTTTCATACACCTTGGGAGGTGATTAACCTTCTTTTAGAGAAAATGCTCAAGGTTGGGCATTGAAATTAATGGGGAGTGGATATCCTCATTATTTAGGTGGAGTTTGCTCATGGATGAGCATTTGATAAAAAATGAAGGGTATGGGACCTTCATTTAGGTTATTCAAGTGGTTAATGCTCAAGGGTGAGCATTGATGATAATGAAGGGTATGAGATCTTTATTATCGTGTTGATCACAACGAGTGAAGTTGTGAACAACGATAAGCAACTCTTCAGGGCGAGAGGTTGTGATTGATGTGTGCCCAAAGATGGGGGCATGTTTATGATGTGTGCCAATAGGGGGAGAATGCATGGTTAAGTTAAGCCTTCAGTACCTAAAGGGGGAGTTTGCCCTCTAGCAAAGAGAAGAATGGAGGGAACCATCATTCAAATATTGGCATGAAGGGAGTTGAGGCTATGGGATTAGCCTAATTTCTTAACTTAACATATGGTATTGTCAAATATCAAAAAGGGGGAGATTGTTGGTGTAATATTCCCTAGGTCAAGGTTGACCTGTTTGACTGGGCTTGAAGTGAGTCAAGCTCGAGTCTTGATGATTTGGTTTCGATGTTTGACAATACTTGTAGACAACACATGAACATTGCAGGTGCAATTGTTCATGTGGGGAGATTGTGAAGGAGAGTCAAGTAGGTTAAGGTTGACTGGATACTTGACTGAAAATCCTAGTGAGTAAAGCTAGGTGAAAGTCCTGGTAAGTGAAGTCAGGCAGACGAGAAAATCCTAGTTAGTGAAGCTAGGTGAAAGTCCTGGTGAGTGAAGCCAGGCAGATGAGAAAATCCTAGTGAGTGAAGCTAGGTGGAAGTCCTGGTGAGTGAAGCCAGGCACGGGGAATCCAGATGGGTCAAGGTTGACCAGACATCTGGTGAAAATCCAAGTAGGTCAAAGGGATTGACCGGATACTTGGCAAGAGGAGAAAAGTCCAAGTGGGTCAAAGAGATTGACCAGACACTTGGTGAGAGAGTCCTAGCTGGTCAAGGGTGACCGGATGCTAGGTTTTATGTACCAACAAGTCATGGTTAACTGGATGTTGGTTTAGGGGGCTTTGGACTTGCTTTTGGAAAAAAACCAAGATCTGGATTGATCAGCTGATTGATCCAGCAAATCTGGATTGATCAGCTGATTGATCCAGCAGATCTGGATCGATCAGTTGATCGATTGGATCATGCCCAATCGATCAGCTGATCGATCGGGTGAGTTCCCACGAACAGAACCCCTTTGGATCGATCCGGGGATCGATCCAAAGGTCCCAATCGATCAGTGGATCGATTGGGAGCTGCTGTTTGTGCGCGATAAGCCCTGGATCGATTAGCCGATCGATCCAGGCTATTCCAGAGAGCACAGAGACACTCTGGATCGATCGGTTAATCGATCCAAAGCCTCCCCGATCGATTGGGAGCAATCCAATCGATCGGGATCCGACCGTTGGCGTCGTATTTAGCTGCAGGCGAGCGTTTCCTTCAGTAGAACTTCAACGATTCACTTCCGATCTTTACCATCATCTCCATAGCAACTCTTGAGGTTCAGATCACTAGTTCTTGAAGGATCTTGGAGAGACATCCAAGTCAAGAGGCGAGAACACAACAAGAAGAAAAGCTAGGGTTAGGATTTTCACTGCATATCTTGTAAGATTCATTTGTATTTGTCTTCCCTTGCTTTATTGGTGTATTGAGAGTTTGTAAAGGCTTCTCCGCCTTTGGTAGTTACCATAAAGGAGTGTTTTATTAGTGGAGGGTGCGTGCGTGTGTGGATCCTTGGACTAGTCACCTCTTGTGAGGTGGATACCAAGTAAAATCCATTTGTTAGCGTTGTATGCTTTTGTTTCTTGTATTTCCGCTACACATCTCTGAAGAAACAAGCAACGAAGCACGCGACGAGCTATTCACCCCCCCCCACCCTCTAGCTACTTTTCGGTCCCAACATATACCTCTTAGCCTTAAAAGGTCTCTTGGTTATTTTTCCTTCCAAGCAAGACTCGCAGATTGGAAAGTTTTCCACCACCAATGAACCCAAAAGTCCATCGACTATTAACCTTGGAATCCTACTGAAGTTAATATGACCTAGCCTTAGATGCCAAAGATATATTTGGTTCATTTCCAAAGGATGCTTTCTCTTATTTGAATTAGAAGATGTGTTATTAATTTTCATTTGTTGCATCGTAGGAGTTATTGGATTTAGAGTATACAAATTGTCAACCAATGTATCAGAATAGATAGCTACCCTATTTTTCTTGACAACTACTTTGTCATCAAAAGAAACAGAATATCCATCCATAAATAGTTTGGAAATTGAAATCAAGTTCTTTCTAAAACTTGGTACATAAAGACAATTTCTCAAAATCAATGTTTTATTCCTATCAAAGGATAAATAAACATTTCTCACTGCAACAGCCGCCACTTTTATAGCATTGCCCATGTAGACGGTGATTTCCCCTTCATATAGTTGTCGAGTTTCCTGGAACCCCTGCAATGAATTGTAGACATGATCAGTGGCTCCCGTATCTATACACCAAGTACCGGTAGATAACAACGTTAAATATGTTTCAACAACTAATGAATAAGATACACCTTTATTGTTCTCCCTTTTGCGAGGACAGTTTAAGTTTCGTTTCCAATCAATGTAATTGGGACCAGTAAGTTTATTCTCTTTCAATATATCAGCAAGAGGATTGAAAGTCATTTGAAATCCTAAGAATCACAAAATATTTGGTCAAAACTTTAGAATTTAAAATAATATTGATTCCTTAAACAATATCATTTAAATTCACCAACACCTCAAAACACCATGAATTTTATATGCCACGATAGTGTGGATGTATACAAATTCAAACATTTGTAAAAGGGGGGTTTACCCATTAATTTTATTATCTTGTCAACCTAACTTTATGACAAATAAAATTAATAGTTGGTTTTTCTTCAGTCACACAAATAATAGCAGTGACCCCGATGGAGAGGATACTATTAAATGCGCCTAAGTGTATACCATTACTTGATACTTAGTCCATTAAATAGGATTGTTCCCCTTCAGATGGAGAAGATCACACAAACCTAAATAATTTCCTATAATCATCCATTAAGGAAGTTTGATCTAGTGATCCGCAAACAAACTCATCCGATGTGGAGGAAAGCACTCAAAGACAACGCGCAAGTTTGAATGCATCACTTACAAACCAGCAATGGAGACCGTGGAATTTAAATAATTTCTCTCCCACTTAGTTATTTAAAATGAGGAATTATAACATGCACACACACACACAGCACATATAAACAACATAAAAGGTAATAAATATGAAAAATAATTTTTCAACTATTATGACCTCATCCATAGCTGTCCTCCGTGTGCCACCAACCCTAGCCACCGCCAACGGGTCATGTCGTCGCGTCTATCTTGCTTCCTTTTCCACTATGCCTCTGGTCCTCAAATAGCACCATGCCTCGCAAGGATACGATCCACGACAAAATAAAATTTTACATTTATCGATCCTATATTCCACAAGGGAATGTACATGTAATCTAGATCGAACAAAATGTAAAATCCTAAAACTAATACAGCTCCTGCTGTATTTAATAATTACAATCATACACACACATAAAATGCCCTCGACAAGCCCGAGGGTCCAAATCACACACAAACACAATAGGTTCATAATAGTTGGAACTAGGATGCCTGCAACCACAGAGTTAATCTATTTGCACATCCTACTATTATCCTGTCTAAATTTATGTATGAAAAGTGCATAATTTAATTGAAAACCAAACACACAAAGGCAAAAAACTAGCTCTGATACCAATTGTTGGGTGCTACTCGGAATTTCGTTATGTTTCCCCTGTACAAAAATTTGTACAAGCACAGAACTTTTCCTAGTAACCCATGTGTTTTTAATAAGTTAAACTTAGATTACAAACGAAACTTAACATTATTAATCCAAGTTCAACCCTTGTGTTCATCAGAAGTTAAACCATATTACAGAAGTTGATTAAATATCTATTTCAAGGATTGGCTTCCAGGTCGTTGGCGAGGCACTCGGCCTTCTTGGTTATGGGATCATCCACCACTTCCTAGACAAAGTCTTTCAAAGAAATTGAATATTTAAACTCCTCACAGTAAACCCTAGGTTTAACTAAAGAGACCTCAATCGAAGCACAAAATCAAAACACAAAATTGCTAGCCTCTTGTGTTGGTATTTCAGGATCCATACAAAGAAAAACTAAACTAGTACACCGCGGAAATAATTAACTAGTTATATCTTTCTTTGTAACCTAAAGACCTCTTGATCTTCTGTTGTATTCCTCTCCTCCTCTTGAACGTCATATGGGCGACAATCTACCAAGACAAAGACACCCGACCTTCTCCTTCTTTTCCAAGCTTTCGGCCACCAAAGAATACAAAGTGAAGAGGTCTCCTTCTTCTTCTTCTTCTCCTCCAAGCAATCGACCACAAGGTGAAGGTCCTTCTCCAAGTGTCGCTAGCCCTTATGAAGAGGAAAGGGAAAAGAGGGAAGAGCCGGCCACAAGAAATTAGAAGAGGAGCCTTTTGTTCTTTAGAGAGCATCCTCTCCTCCTCTTTTATAATCTTTGCTAGCGGCTAATAAGGAAAGTTTTTAATAAAATTTCTTTTTATTTTCTATTGTAGATTGTTACAAAAAAATAAATATTTTAACAAAATTAAAATCTCTCTTTTAAACCATTGTAAATAGTTATAAAAGAAAAGATTATAATAAAATTTTATTTTAAACAAAATCTTCCTTTTATTCCTATAATGGTTGGTTACAAAAAAAGGAAAGATTTATCTTTTAACCATTATAGATAACTACACAAAAAGGAAATATTTTAATAAAATTAAAATCTCTCTTTTAATCCATTGTAGAAAGCTATAAAAGAAAAGATTTTAACAAAATTTTATTTTCAACAAAAACTTGCTTTTCTCTTCTTGTATGGTCGGCCCCATGCTTGGGCACCAAGAATGGCTTGGCCGGCCCACATCTTGGGCACCAAGAGGGCTTGGTCGGTCCCTTTCTTAGGCACCAAGCAAGGATGTGGTTGGCCCCTCATTTGGGTAAAAAGGAAAATCAAAACGGGTGAACGCGAGGCTTTATAGAGGGTACAGCAGGGACCGAGAGGAGGAATTGGTTTTGGCCTCCCGATAAGCTTGAGCTTCCTGTGTTTGACCCGAACACCTAACTCAAGTTCATCAATAATAACTCATATCACTAAAGAGTTATTATTGAACTACCGCACCAATCCCATATTATATTATGGGCTCCTTCTTATCATGAGTGCATTAATGTCCCCGTGTTTAAGATATCAAATGTTCATTAATTAAATGAGTTACTGACAACTCACTTAATTAATATCTAGCTCCAAGAGTAGTGCCACTCAACTTCATTGTCATGTCGGACTAAGTCCACCTGCAGGGTTTACATGACAATCCTTATGAACTCCTCAAGGGGGCATCATCAACCTAGATAACTAGGACACAGTTTCCTTCTATTATCAACAACACACCATATAAATAATATTATTTTCCAACTTATCGGGCCTATTGATTTAACGAATAAATCTCAAATATTGATAAATTAAAGAAATAAATACTAAGTATATGTGCTTGTTATTGTTGGGTTTTTCAGGCCGCGAAAACCACGTTTTCGCATCGCGGAAACCCCGAATCACCCATGCCACTGGATCTCGTGCGAAGGATAGATTTCAAAACTATGAATACGAGTTTCACACTCCAGATCTATAGCAGATAAAGAGTTATACCTTCGATGCGTGCTCTCGCAAATCTCGCTCGTCCAACGGTACGTCGAATCTCGAAGTTTTCAACGTAGACAACTCTCTAGTGATATCCACACGAACAAGAAGTGTTCTCTAACACTCAAGAATGGAGAAGAGAGCACCACAAGTGTGCTAGCACTTCTTGGGCTCTCGGGTAGGATTTGAAAGGAAGAAAAAGAGAGGATGCAAAAAGAATCTCATACATTCAAGAAGTAGTATCCTCCTTTGTGACCTTCACTCTTCCTTATTCTCTTGGAACTCACGCAACCACCTTCACCCTTGCTTAGAACTCACGGCAACAGCAGCAAGGAGGAAGAAAGACCAAGGAAGAAGATAATAGAATGAATGCACACATCAATCCACAAAACCAAAACCTCCACACTACATTAGTGTGGCCGGCCACACCTTGTAACCTCCCCATTTAATGTGGCCGGCCACATTAAATGGAATGGAATGTGTAACCTCCATGAGGTGGCACACCATGATGAGGTGGAGATGATGTGGCAAGGTTAGTCATGCCATGTAGGATGAGTCAACATTCATGATGTGGCAATATCAAGTCAAACTTGATGTTTCAACTTCCATTTGGTCAAGTCAAAATTGACCAATTTTCTTCCTTGTTGAGTTAAATCCAACCTTTGATTCAAGTCAATTTCAATTTAATGAATCTCAATTCATTAATATAAATTGACTCAATGAATCAAATTTTAATTAGACTCATTCAACAATTGAATCTAATTGAGTCTAACTCAATAAGTCTAATTTAAATTAATCCAAATCCAATCCTTGGTGCATCATATGAACCTAATCCAATTGGTTAATCATATGAACCTAATCTCCATCCACTTGTTCTTTGTGTGTGACCTAATAGGTTCTTGTAACGTTGGCAATGTTTCTAAACTCCTTTAGAAACATAAACAATGAGCGGCATCTAGCAATACACCATTGCTACCCAAGTTACAAGAATGTTGAGATCCAACATCACCTTGTGACTACTAATTGTGACTCCTCACAATATGTGATATTGTCCTTCTATCCTAGACATCTAGATAGATCAATGTGAGGCATAGACCGTGTCATCCTCTAATCAATCTAAATCTTGAACTCCAAGTAGACTCACTCGATCAAATGAGCTCAACATCTCATGTTGACTCATTTGGGCATGGCAATGCACTTCGTGGTCTAATTCTATCAAGAATACTGATGTCGCTCCCGTCATATGGGAGGGATAGATCCCATCTACATCACTCACATCCCTCTGCATAATTCGTTATATACCCAGTAATCGCCTTTATAGTCCACCCAGTTACGGGTGACGTTTGACGAAATCAAAGTACATAACTCCTTATGTAGGGAACCATGGTGACTTCAGGTCTAAGGAACAATAGTCATACTAGTAGTCACATGAGAAAGTATATGACACTCATATAACGATTCATGATACTTTCTCATGGCGGGTCATTCAGTATACCCATGAGTCAACTTGATATCTCCATATCCATGACTTGTGAGATCAAGTCATCGAGTTGACCTACATGCTAGTCTTATTACATTAACATTGTCCCTGAATGTTAATACTCGACTAGGAATGATTTAGAGTAGTATTCCCTATATCATCTCACTATCGATTCAACCAATCGATTGATATAGGTAAGAACCTTCTACTCAAGGACGTTATTATACTTAGTTTATTTGGCACCAATACAAGTAAGTATAATAAACAAAAAAAATGCCTTTATTAATATAAGAATATGATACAATAAGTCCATAATACAATCATCAAATGATTGGCTCTAGGGCTCTAGCTAACAATCTCCCACTAGCACTAGTGCCAATCAGTGTAGGCTCTAAGCCCCAATGACCTAGTGTGACCATCATGCTTCCTCTGTGCCAAAGCCTTGGTCAAGGGATCTGCGATGTTAGCCTCTGTAGGTACTCTGCAAATCTTCACATCTCCTCTCTCGATGATCTCTCGAATGAGATGGAAGCGCCATAGTATGTGTTTGGTCCGCTGGTATGAGCGAGGTTCCTTCGCCTGTGCTATAGCTCCATTGTTATCACAATAGAGCTCAATAGGGTCAGCAATGCTAGGAACCACCCCAAGTTCAGTGATGAACTTGCGAATCCAAACTGCCTCCTTTGCTGCCTCTGATGCAGCAATATACTCGGCTTCTGTCGTAGAATCAACTACTGTGTCCTGCTTCGAACTCTTCCAGCTCACAGCACCACCATTAATGCAAAACACGAACCCCGAATGCGATCTATAGTCATCCTGGTCGGTCTGGATGCTAGCATCACTGTAACCCTTTACAGCTAGCTCATCATTGCCTCCATATATCAAGAAATATTCTTTAGTCCTTCTTAAGTACTTAAGAATATTTTTGACCACTATCCAGTGACTTTCACCTGGATCTGACTGGTATCTGCTCGTCATGCTCAAAGCATATGAGACATCAGGTCGAGTGCATAGCATGGCGTACATGATCGATCCTATGGCTGAGGCATAAGGGATATGATCCATGCGGTCTCTCTCCTCTCTAGAAGAGGGACCTTGAGTCTTCGAAAGACTCATGCCATGTGACATCGGCAAAAATCCCTTCTTGGAGTTCTGCATGGAAAACCGAATGAGTACCTTGTCAATGTATATACTCTGACTTAGGCCAAGCAATCTCTTAGATCTATCTCTATAGATCTGTATCCCTAAAATCTGGGATGCCTCACCTAAGTCCTTCATTGAGAAGCAACTCCCTAGCCAGGTCTTGACAGACTGAAGCAAAGGGATGTCCTTCCCAATGAGTAGTATGTCATCCACATACAATATGAGGAAGACAACTATATCCCCTACAACCTTCTTGTAGACACAAGGTTCATCTTCATTTTTGATGAAACCAAACTGTTTGATTGTATCATCGAATCGAAGATTCCAGCTCCGAGAAGCTTGCTTTAGTCCATAAATGGACCTATGCAGCTTGCATACTCTGCTAGTATGCTGTGGATCTACAAAACCCTCAGGTTATGTCATGTACACATCCTCGAGTAGGTTTCTATTCAGAAATGCGGTTTTGACATCCATCTGCCATATCTCATAGTCATGGTAGGCTGCAATAGTAAGCATGATCCGAATGGACTTAAACATCGCTACTGGAGAAAAGGTTTCATCATAGTCAATACCATGAATCTGCTTGAAACCTTTAGCTACCAAGCGACCCTTATAGATAAGTTCATCCATGTCAGTCTTTCTCTTAAAGACCCACTTACACCCAATGGGTTTTACCCCTTCAGGTGGATCAACCAAAGTCCATACTTGGTTGGTGTACATGGATTCCATCTCGGATCTCATGGCTTCTAGCCATTTCTCGGAATCTGGTCTCATCACAGCTTCCTGATAGGTGGTAGGCTCATCCTCTATGAGCACAACGTCATCATGGTCAGACAAGAGAAATGAGTATCTCTCAGGCTGACGACGTACCCTATCAGACCTGCGAAGAGGTATGTCTACTTGAACTGGTTGTTGTTCCTCAACTCCTTGTGGAACAACATCATCCACAACACTTTGTGATTCCAGTTCAATTTCCATCGAGGCTTCAGTGCTATTGTTCGCATCTTAAACTTCTTCAAGATCGAACACGCTCCCACTAGTCTTTCTAGAAACAAAGTCCCTTTCTAGAAAGACCCCAGTCTTTGCCACAACTACCTTATGCTGACTGGGAATGTAGAAGTAATATCCCTTAGTTTCCTTGGGATATCCAATGAAATAGCACTTGTAGGATTTGGGTCCTAATTTGTCTGAGAATTGACGTCTAACGTAAACCTCACAACCCCAAATCCTCATGAAAGACACCTGGGCATCTCTTCCAGTCCATATCCTATATGGTGTCTTTATCACGGCCTTGGATGGAACTCGGTTGAGTATAAAAGTTGTCGTATCTAGAGCATAACCCCAAAGGTATGTCGGAAGATCTGTGTGACTCATCATAGATCGTACCATATCTAATAGGGTATGATTCCTCCTTTCGGATACAACATTCCACTGTGGTGTTCCAGGAGGAGTGAGTTGGGATAGAATCCCACACTCCGCTAGATAGTCACGGAACTCATGGCTAAGGTATTCTCCACCTCGATTGGATCAAAGTATCTTAATACTCTTGCCAAGCTGGTTCTGTACTTCATTCTTGAATTCTTTGAACTTTTCAAAGGATTCTGACTTATGTGTCATCAAGTACACATAACCATATCTACTGAAGTCATCAGTAAATATGATGAAGTACCTATAACCGCCTCTAGCAGCGACATTGAAAGGGCCACATACATCACTATGTATGAGTCCTAACAAATCAGTCACTCTTTCGCTGTGCCCACTAAAGGGAGTCTTGGTCATCTTGTCTCGTAGGCATGACTCGCATATCTCATAAGATTCAAAATCAAATGAGTACAGCAAACCATCCTTATGGAGCTGGGATAAGCGCTTGTCATTTATATGACCTAAGCGACAGTGCCAGAGATAGGTTTGGTTCATGTCACTTGACTTGAACCTCTTGGTACTAATGTTATAGATGGGACTCTCAAGGTCTAGAATATAGAGTCCATTTATCAGAGGTGCACTACAATAGAACATTTCGTTTAAATAGACGGAACAACATTTGTTCTTTATTATAAACGAAAAACCTTTCTTGTCCAAACAAGAAACAGATATAATGTTCTTAGTTAAAGCAGGCACATAACAACAATCATCTAATTCTAGTACAAGCCCAGAGGGCAGAGATAGATGGTAAGTTCCTACAGCAATAGAAGCAACCCGTGCTCCATTGCCTACTCGTAGGTCTATCTCACCCTTCGTCAATGCCCTGCTATTTCTCAGCGCTTGTACATTAGTACAAATGTGCGAAACACATCCGGTATCTAATACCCATGATGAAGAAATAGAGAGGTTGACTTCTATAACATGTATACCTGAAGTAGAAATCTTATTTCTCTTCTTCTTAAGATCTTCCAGGTATTCTTTGGAGTTCCTCTTCCAGTGCCTTGCTTGTCCTTGATATAGGTGACAAAGATGTTCAACCATATCGTAAGCACCCATCAACTCATGTTGCTTCTGAAGCTCAGAGTTCATGGTCACGAGCATAAGACAGGACACATCTAATGCGTCATCTTGATGCTTCCTGTAAGCATCTCGGTCTGTTCGCGTGGCAGTGGCAGGAGGAGCCTCCGGAATGGGCTGCTCCAGAACGTACATTTTACGTTCTTGGGTGAGAACTATTCTCAGGTTCCTGTACCAGTCCAGGAAATTTGCTCCGTTGAGCTTGTCCTTCTTAAGGACAGAACGCAGAGAGAAGTTGTTCGTGTTTGACGTCATGGTAATCTACAACAGAAATAAATGCAGAAATAAGTATCATATTCTTAATCATTTAATTAGGCCTTTAACTAAATGATGCTCCCACTGAATTCTATAATTCATGTGGGACAAGATCCACATCATACTAACCCTTGAGTTAGCTTTGGCTAATACGCCCAAGACTTAGTATGATCGGTAGGTAACGATTACCAATTACATCTCTATGCAACTCTTGTTTATAGGATCAATATCCGCATTTATATTAAAACTCGAGTTAGCTTTGGCTAATACGCCCGAGTGTTAATATATATGTGATTTTGACCTATCTTTCCAACCGTTGGAAGAATGCCTATAGTTATACTCGATCCAACTAAGTTAACTAGGAATACTCAATCTAATTGAGTTGTACTCACCCATGCGTTGATAGGCGGGACCAAGATTGTCCCTCCGTACCCTACCAAGATAGTATGTGTTGCTCTGCTTTGACAGATTCAACAACAACATGCGATCGAGGTAGTGGTAGGTATCACGGCATGGTAGGCATTACGAGTTGACGTGATTTAGATATAATCTAAACGATGATGTGTATCATATACTCGATAGATCTAATCTAATCGAAGGGTGCATCATGTGCACGACTTAGATCTAATATAATCGCTAGGCACTAATTAACTACTTAATTAAACATGCATCACATACATATAAGCAATTAATTAAATTATTTTGTGATTGTGTCATGGCCCTACTACGATCTTGTCAAGCCAATGAGAAGATCGACTGGTCAACCTAAGGTCAACAGCTTCTCAAGCTCCTTCCTTTGACCACCTTGTGTTGCTCGCGCCCTCCTCGTAACTCCGTCTCGTGTGGACCTTCCACCGCTTCAAAATTTACATTACAATTTTGAAACTCGAGTTACATTCGAGTCTAAATCTAATTTACAACCAGAATATAAGAGAAAGGCACGACGCGCAGGTCGTGAATAAAATAAAAAAAAATACAGCATGCACATCATATAACGGCACGCAGGCCGTATTATGAATTACAACACAAATCCAATCACATTGGGTCTTTTGGGCCATGACTATCACAAAATTAATATATAATTCTAAATTATATATTTTACATAATTTTCTGTAATT
The DNA here is from genome assembly GCF_018446385.1 of Zingiber officinale. Classification (NCBI taxonomy): domain Eukaryota; kingdom Viridiplantae; phylum Streptophyta; class Magnoliopsida; order Zingiberales; family Zingiberaceae; genus Zingiber; species Zingiber officinale. The sequence goes on along the minus strand of NC_056004.1, from coordinate 54,105,540 downwards.
TTCATAATTTTTACAATTTTATGAGTAAATTTTTCCCGGCGGTCCCGTTTAGCGTTTTCGGGCGCAATCGCGGATCGAATCCCCTTGCGGGGCCAGGGGCAGCACCCCTACCCGTGATCTAACCATCGCGAGGGTTCCTTTGCGATCTAACAGCGCCTAAGCCCGCTGTCCCAAAAGGTTTTGGGGCGAAACATTGCCGTTTCGGAAAAACCTTCTCGGTAGTCGAAGCCTACAAGTGTCTAAACACTTGTGTTTCGCTTCTACGAGAAAAATACCCATTAAAACTATAAAAACATGAATTTACAGAAAGTTTACAGATCTATATTTTTCATAAAAATATGAATCTAAACTCGTACTCGCTTCGCACGTGGCTCTGATACCACTATTGGGTTTTTCAGGACGCGAAAATCGCGTTTTCGCGTCGCGGAAACCCCGAATCACCCATGCCACTGATCTCGTGCAAAGGATAGATTTCAAAACTACGAATACGAGTTTCACACTCCAGATCTACAGTAGATAAAGAGTTATACCTTCGATGCGTGCCCTCGCAAATCCCGCTCGTCCAACGGTACGCCGGATCTCGAAGTTGTCAACGTAGACAACTCTCTAGTGATATCCACACGAACAAGAAGTGTTCTCTAACACTCAAGAATGGAGAAGAGAGCACCACAAGTGTGCTAGCACTTCTTGGGCTCTCGGGTAGGATTTGAAAGGAAGAAAAAGAGAGGATGCAAAAAGAATCTCATACACTCAAGAAGTAGTATCCTCCTTTGTGACCTTCACTCTTCCTTATTCTCTTGGAACTCACTCAACCACCTTCACCCTTGCTTAGAACTCACGGCAACAGCAGCAAGGAGGAAGAAAGACCAAGGAAGAAGATAATAGAATGAATGCACACATCAATCCACAAAACCAAAACCTCCACACTACATTAGTGTGGCCGGCCACACCTTGTAACCTCCCCATTTAATGTGGCCGGCCACATTAAATGGAATGGAATGTGTAACCTCCATGAGGTGGCACACCATGATGAGGTGGAGATGATGTGGCAAGGTTAGTCATGCCATGTAGGATGAGTCAACCTTCATGATGTGGTAATATCAAGTCAAACTTGATGTTTCAACTTCCATTTGGTCATGTCAAAATTGACCAATTTTCTTCCTTGTTGCGTTAAATCTAACCTTTGATTCAAGTCAATTTCAATTTAATAAATCTCAATTCATTAATATAAATTGACTCAATGAATCAAATTTAAATTAGACTCATTCAACAATTGAATCTAATTGAGTCTAACTCAATAAGTCTAATTTGAATTAATCCGAATCCAATCCTTGGTGCATCATATGAACCTAATCCAATTGGTTCATCATATGAACCTAATCTCCATCCACTTATTCTTTGTGTGTGACCCAATAGGTTCTTGTAACGTTGGCAATGTTTCTAAACTCCTTTAGAATCATAAACAATGAGCAGCATCTAGCAATACATCATTGCTACCCAAGTTACAAGAATGTTGAGATCCAACATCACCTTGTGACTACTAATTGTGACTCCTCACAATATGTGACATTGTCCTTCTATCCTAGACATCTAAATTGATCAATGTGAGGCATAGACCGTGTCATCCTCTAATCAATCTAAATCTTCAACTCCAAATAGACTCACTCGATCAAATGAGCTCAACATCTCATGTTGACTCATTTGGGCATGGCCATGCACTTCGTGGTCTAACTCAATCAAGAATACCGATGTCGCTCCCGTCATATAGGAGGGATAGATCCCATCTACATCACTCAAATCCCTCTGCATAATTCGTTATATACCCAGTAATCGACTTTATAGTCCACCCAATTACGGGTGACGTTTGACGAAACCAAAGTACATAACTCCTTATGTAGGGAACCATGGTGACTTCAGGTCTAAGGACCAATAGTCATACTAGTAGTCACATGAGAAAGTATATGACACTCATATAATGATCCATGATACTTTCTCATGGCGGGTCATTCAGTATACATTCTCTAATGCATACCCATGTGTCAACTTGATATCTCCATATCCATGACTTGTGAGATCAAGTCATCGAGTTGACCTACATGCTAGTCTTATTGCATTAACATTGTCCCTGAATGTTAATACTCGACTATGAATGATTTAGAGTAGTGTTCCCTATATTATCTCACTATCGATTCAACTAATCGATTGATATAGGTAAGAACCTTCTACTCAAGGACGTTATTATACTTAGTTTATTTGGCACCAATACAAGTAAGTATAATAACCAAACAAATACCTTTATTAATATAAGATTATGATACAATAAGTCCATAACACAATCATCAAATGATTGGCTCTATGGCTCTAGCTAACAGTTATTATATCGGGATTAAGAGTATGCACATCCATAATAACAGAGGTTATGTTCTTTTATGCAGTCAATATAAAAGGAACAACCTCAAATGGTCCTGCTCAATACACACATAGTGTACTAATGTAATTTTATAGTCAAGATAAACGAATACCAAATTACACTACAACTATTCCAATGGTTTATCCCAATCCATCTTGGTTGTGAGCTACTATTTATAATTTATAAGGAACTGATAACATGATCTTCTGTATGACACCACACATCATGTTATCTACAATATAAATTAAATGGACAACTGCATTTAACTAAATGCAGACATTTGACCAATGTGATTCTCATTTCAAAATAAATGTTCATACAAAAAGCTAGGCTTTTAGTATATATCCTAACAAAAGTAACCTATTTGGTGAAGTAACCTTTTTGGTAAAGTAATCTTTTGGTAAAATTACCCTTTTAGAAAAGTAACCCTTTTATGAAGTAACCTTATATAGGTGAAGTAACCTTATATTGGTGAAGTAACCTTTTGGATGATGGTGATCTTCTTAGTTTTTACTCTTCTTCATCTTCTTCTCTTGGCCAAAAACAACCTTGTATAGTTGCTAGCACAACAAAGGTTGTTTCTTCTCCAAGTCATGATTTCATGAGACGGACGGAGAATGTGTTCGTGTGGATACCGTAGAGGCTCGGACATGCTGATCGCGTTGAGATCTACATTTGAATCAAAGTTGATGTCAAAAGTAATGATTCACGCAATAAAGATAACTATTCTATCTGATAGAATAGGAAAACATAGTATACATCATTCACAAGGATCTCTAGAGGGTTCCTTTTTTTGCTGCGTTAAGTGTTGTTTTATGCATAAAATCCCTACAGTTGTATCAGAGCCACTTGCGAATGAGTATACATTGTTTTGGTTTTGTTTTATATGTGATATAGAGGAACATGTGTTTAATATGTCATGGTGCATGGTTATGGCCCCTTACCCCAATATGATTGGATGATTGTGTGTGTATGCATGTTATAATTCATAATACGGCCTGCGAGTCGTGCTTTTCACCTTTATACTTCTAGTGGTAAAATTAGACTATCCTCGAATGTAACTCAAGGTTTGTTTAGATTTTGTAACGTACAAATTTTTAAAGAGCCCGTCTACTAAACGATGGTGAAAAGAGAGAAGGACAATAACACACAACGACTAAGAAAGCACTTTGAGAAAATGCTTTTAACTAGGTTGACCTTTTGATCTTCTCATTGGCTTAGAAGATCATAGTAGATGGCGTCATAACCATGTCACGTTCTATTTAGCATATATGTTTGATGTATGCCATGTTATGCCATGATTATATATGATGCATGTGTAGTTTAATCGTAATTAGGTCCTTTTAATATGTCTACCAAAGTTTAATACATACTACTACCTCGATCAATTGTAGTCAGGTTTTGCGAAAGCAAAGTGACTCAATTTATCTTGGTAGAGTGCAATAGAACAATTGTGATGTCCAACTATTGAACTTTTAGGTGTGATTTAACTAAGTTACCTCAATTAGATTCAGAACTTAGAGGCATATCTCATATGATGGCATTCAAATTATACTAGTCTTGGGCGATTAGTGAAAACTAACTCAAAATGAGTTATAATATAGATTTCATATGATGGGCACACAAATAGATAGTCTTGTTCACCTCACTAAACAAGAGTTGCATATGATGTAATTGGTAAACGTTGCCTACCTAACTTATACAAGTCTTGGGTGATTAGCCAAAACTAACTCAAAATAAGGTATAATATGGATTTTGTCCCATATGAATCGCGATTGATTTGGAGCAAGTAGTGTGGGTAAAACCACATCCATGACTTGCTCCTACCAAGCTTTATAATTCAATGGGAGAATCATTTAATTAAAGGCCTAAGTAAATGATATGATACTTATTTCTGTATTTTATTATTGTAAATCGACATGTTATCAAATGCGTCGAATACACTCTCTCTGTGATTTGTCCTTGATAAGGACAAGCTCAATGGAGCTAATTTCCTAGACTAGTACAAAAATTTGAGAATAGTTCTTAAGCAAGAAAGAAAATTGTACATCTTAGAGGAAGTCATTCCTGAAACACCCCCCACTACTACCACTAGAGCTAATAAGGATGCTTATAAGAAGCATCGAGATGATGCATTAGATGTATCATGTCTTATACTTGTCACCATGAACTTTGAGCTTCAGAAGCAATATGAGAATATGGATATTATGTAACGACCCGCCTTCTACTGGCTAGGCTGTAAGGCCGGACCGTCACATTATGCTGTGCTAGCTATTTTTAAGGTGCGAAAAAGCTGAACTAATTTAAACTTTGCTAAGCTAATACAGGTCCTTGGTCCTACATGTGTTAAGGGATGCAATCTAAGGTATACATGGCATATCCTACATCCCCTATGGTCAAGGAGCTGAGTTACAGGGTTTCCTGGTCGAAACCCAGCTTCCCAATCGATTCAGACTCAACTCAATCGATTGCAAGCTGTTGGATCGATCCATGGATCGATTCAGATTGCTACTGTGCTCGGGGTAATATTCTGGATCGATCGGTTGATCGATCCAGGCTGGCCAATCAATACAGTGATCGATTCCGAAGCTCTCTGTTCGCGGGAGCAAATCCCTCGATTCCTCGATCGATCGGTTGATCGATCCGGCAACTTCCTGTTCACAACAGAAAGCGACTGGATCGATCGGCTTATCGATCCAGGAGCTTACTGTTCGCGGAACGAGTTCACCAATCGATCAACGGATCGATTGAAGACCCCCAATCGATCGGCTGATCGATCAGGGTTTCTGATTTCGTATCAGAAGTCTGATTTCAGCACTGGTTCGTGCCAAAATCACATACATCAACTCTATAAGCATAAAATAGAACTACTAGGCATAACATTACTCATGGAATGCTATCTAATATCATGACAACTAACAATCTATGCATAACTGTCATAATTCAAAACACTTAAACAACTAAAGTGTAGGAAAGTAATGACATAAAGAAAATGCTATGTTCTAAGGAGGCTTGTTCCCAAGCATCGTTATTCCAAGTTCCTCTTTCCACACACATCTTCATCGCATTGTCCTCCAGCCTCCGCTAGTCCATCTTTCCTTTACCTTTATCTACAGTATAAGGAAAAGAAGTATCTGTAAACTTTCGCTTAGTAAGAAACCATCTACCTCACAAAAACATGCATATGTTGTAATTTATGCTTTTAAAACATACTATTTGAAATATGTGTTGAACATACTAAAACATGGCATACTATCATACAAAACATAGAAACCAAAAGCTAATCTTGGCTATAACTGAAATGTCAATAGGAAAGGACTAAACTGAACCATGCTGAGCTAAACTAAAGCTGAACTAGAACTGATTTTAAAAATATAATCACCTGACTGATTTGTGAGTTTGAAAGCTATTATCATACTAGATAAAAATACATAATCATGCTGCTGATGGGCCCGGCAACTGTACTTGCTATGCGCGCATCCCTAACTAGACCCGGGTTTGCAAGTCCCGAATTTAGTAGGGTTTACTAGGTTATCTAAACCTAGGGATGACTATGGGAGTCCAACCCAATGGATATCTAATCCAGTACAGTGCCACTGCTAAAATAAAATACTGGTTATAGCTAAATTCTTCTTATTTTGCTATTTCTAGGTTATCTGAACCTAGAGCTAGGTTGTCTGAACCTAGAGGCGACTGTGGGAGCCCACCCATTGGACCGTAGTCCATAAAAGCTGTAATAAGACTAGATAAGCTATTTTAAATGCTTCTATTGCATTTACTGAGCTACTAAATTGCCAACTGTAACATTTTACTGAGCTAAGCATTTTTTTTCGAACACTTGGTGTGCTCCAACTCTCCCCTCTATTAGGGAGACCACCTCTAGGCACCCGACAACGTCTGGATCCTCCAACTGTATGGGGAAGGACATGTCTGGCCCATCTAGAGGTGCTCAACTAAATCCCTAAAACTGCGAGGAGGGTTAAATACACCCTAGGTGTCGAAGAACTACATATAACTAATTAAAAAGCACACAATCGTACAAAAAGATACTTATACTGCAGGTGAGGGGTTCCTTACCTCCTGCTCGAAGTTTCGTACGAAACTAAACGCTAGGTTTCCGGTGAAGAAGATCCCTTCGGCGATCTCCTTGCGTCTACGTGTTCCTCTCGTGGAGAGGAGCGTCCTCGTGTCGGAGTTGTTGCCGGAAGGAGCCCTTATGACCCTATGAATGAAACCCTAGCCTTTCCTTGGCTTTGGCGTGAAGAGAGGGTGCGGGAGAGAGGGGTTCGGCGGTGAGGGTTTGAGGAGAAAGAATCCCGATCAAAATAATAACTCCTCACTTAAAATCCCTATTTATATTAAGTGGGTAATTCGACCCAACTCAAATATAAATATAATTGTTCCCCTTTCCTTTCAGCACGGCCCTGCTGGGTTCACTTGGTTACTAAAGCTATCTAAAGGTTATCGGATCCGACAGGTCCCGGGTTCGATTCCCGCTTAAGCTATTTTACGTTTCTATTTCTTTTTGCTACTTCCGCTACTCTAAAAATTCCATAAAAATATCCTAAAATTTCAGAAAAATCATAGAATATTTCTAAAATAATTTTGAGAATTTTCGGGCGTTACAATCCCCCATACCTTATAAAAAGTTCATCCTCGAACTTAGAATAACTTTGGGTACTTCTGTCTCATACTAGCTTCTGTCTCCCACGTTGCCTCTTCTGTGGTGTGATTTTGCCAAATAACTTTTACTAATCGTACCTCCTTATTCCTCAATTTCTTAACTGCTCGGTCTATTATCTGAATAGGCCGACTGTCATAGCTGAGGTCTTCGCAGACTGGTACCAACTGGGGCTCAATCACCTAGGTGGCATCTGGGATATGCTTCTTCAGCATAGAGACATGAAATACATTATGGATGGCTGACATCTCCTGTGGTAGCTCTAGCTCATATGCTACCTTGCCAACTCTTCTAGTGATTAGGTATGGTCCCACATATCTGGGACTTAGTTTGCCCTTCTTCCCAAAAGGTATTACTCCCTTCATGGGAGCCACTCGGAGAAATACTGTATCTCCAACTGAAAACTCTAAGGGTCTGCGCCATGTATCAGCATAGCTTTTCTGGCGGCTCTGCATTGTCTCTATCCTCTGGCGGATCTGTTGTATAGCTGCTGTGGTATCTGCTACTAGATCTGTCTGAAGTTCTAGTTCTTTCTGTTCTCCTT